>NW_006199814.1:820597-873291 GCF_000334495.1 Tupaia belangeri chinensis
TCACCCCCCGGGGGGGATGGCCACACCGCAATCCCTTCTCCTCCACTCTCCTCTTGGATTATGGCATGAGTTTAAAGCCACTGGGTCCAGGACTCGAACCGCAGTTGATGACATGGGAGTCCAGCGACATAGCCATTAAGCCATCTGCGGGTCCCTCACCTTTCTCTTTATAAATTCACCAGTCTTCAGGTGGGGGTGGGGGGGGTCCACCCAGATAATCAGATCCAACGCTAGTCACTTCCCAAAGGCTCCACCTCTTAATCCCAAAGTCAGATGAAGTTTCCACTGAATCCTGTCACAAATGTGATTTTTTAAAAGTTTATTTATCTTACTGAGAGAAAGAGAGAGAGGCATCCTCGACAGGGTCCTATCGCGCCCCCCCGCCCCCGCCCTCATGTCTTCCAGCCTACAAGAATCACATGTGTATGCTTCAGGTCAGCCTGGGGTCTGAAAACCAGTCCTGACGTGTCTCCAGCATGGCAGAGCAGCATGCTGCCCTGTGGCCCACCCATGCATTTTGGGGGCCCGTTCAAACCAGAGGAGCTAAATGGCAGGGTACTGGAGATAGGCAGGTGAGCATCCTTGGCAGTGCTGCACCGTGGCTGGCGCACAGGGGCTCAGGGGTTCAAACCCAGCTCCTGGCTCAGTAATTGCTCAGTGGGGAGGACATCGGCCCCTCCCGCACAGAGAGCTTTGCACACTTGCCGGTTAGTTCTGTGTGTAATTTGAATGGGCCACTGGGTGCCCGTTAAGCAATGTTTCAGAGTATGTCTGTGGGGTGTCCCCAGGTGAGATTAACATCTGGATCTGGGGACTCAGTAGACTCCTTCCCGTGTGGTTGGCATCAGTCTGTTGAGAGCCTGAACAGAACAAAAGGCAGAGTTTGGAGGAATTCACGGCCCCCGTGCCTTTTTGCTTGTTTTTTTTTTGTTTGTTTGTTTGTTTTGTTTTTTCTGTCTGCTTGAGCTCAGTCATCGGATCTCATCTCATCTCAATCCCATCTCACCTTGTCATCTCCGGGCCTTCAACTGAGATTTACCTCATTGGCTCCCCAGTTCTCAGGCCTTCAGACTTAGACTAAATCACACCGCAGGCTTTCCTGGGTCTCCAGCTTGAAGACCAGTAGAGGATGTGTGAGCGTGCATGCATCTGTGTGTGTGTGAGCATGCATGCGTGTATGTGTGTGTGTACTCACATGCCTAGTTGGCCTGCAAGCTCGATGTGCATGGTGGGGATTTTGGGGTGAGGCAGTGGTCAATATCCTATTGGTTCTTTTGCTCTGCAAAACCCTGGCTAATACAGCACAGCACCTACCTTGCATAGGATACAATCAACATTAAACCACTTCTAAATCAGAAGCAACCCAAAGAGAACGTTCTAAATTTCTAGAAAAGAATGAAAAGAATACTTCATAGCAAAATGCATGAGGTGAGACTACTGTACTCAAAGAAAATTGTATAGCTTTAAGTACCTTCCTTTTTAAAATAAAATAAAAGTGAGCCAAGCACCCACCTAAGGAAATCGAAAACTTTATAATTTTTTAAATGAGAAAAATTAGGAAGAGCAAACAGATAAAAGTCAAAAATAATATAATATATACCAAACAGTGTAGTTGAATGCATGAGAAAATAAAAAATGTGGTTTTTGAAAGACTAAATAGATAAATCTTGTCAGGCCATTTAAAGGGGTGAAAGAGAGCAAAAATATACACAATAGAAATGAGAAAATAAATAACCACAAATTCAGAAGGTATTAAATATCTAATATTAGGTTGTCAGGAAAGTCATGATGCATTTTTGCATTTGTGCATTACAGTGTGGGAATACACTTGAATATCTAAACAAAATGGTAATTTCCTTGAAAACTATACAATTGACTGAACACAAGTTAGACCAATCACCAGGACAGATAGTAAAAAAGATGCTCAAAATATACCATTAACAAAGCACTAAAATCAGATGTTTCATGTCTGGATCTTATCTAATCCTGCAAGAGAAGATAATTTCAGTGTTTGATTCTTCCAGGTCATATACAAATATGGAGATTTTTCCAATTCTCAAAGTCAGAAGGACTTTGATCCTGCTAAGTATGAAGGAAGTTAATTCAAGCAAACATACGGACCATCACACTTAGTCATGCTGTATTATTTCTTGCCCCATTTCTGATACTTAATTTAGAATGTGTGCATTTGTATTCCAGCTAACAAATGTAATTTTAGACTAAAGGACACTACTGGCCTGCCTTCAGAGAGGAGAGCCCCTCAGAATGGATTCTGATGCACTTTCATGTAGACATGAAAGCAGAAGGGAGACTGCAACTCAGATAGAGGTTGCCGCCCCAGTGAGTTAGGAATGTGAACCTTGGGCAAGAACCCTGCAAAAAAGATCATCTTAAAAACTTCAGCCTGGGGACCAGCAGTTAATGTAATGGCTATGTTCCTGGACTCCCATGTAGTCAACCGCGGCTCGAGTCCTGGACCCAGTGGCTTAAACTCATGCCAGGCACGTGTGCGTGCACGCCCAAGATCCCGAGAGGACAATGGAGGAGAAGGGATTGTGGCGTGGCCATCCCCCCAGGGGGGTGATTTCTCGCTTTCTATCTCTCTGTCTCTGTCTGGTGAACGCACGTGCCCTATATAGCAAAAACCTCTCTAAAAAGAAAGAAAAGAAAAAAACTTCAGCCTGACATGCATGGGACAGGGGGATTTGCATAAAACCCTTAACAGGAAGACAGTAACCTTCCTGGCATCCAGGCCCAGAGAGGTCAGAACTGCAGGTGTGAGCCTTGGGTGAGCACAAGAACCAGGCAGAGCTTGAGGAAGGGATGGAAGAAACAGCATTGGGTGGCATTCTCCTGGGTCAAAAAGTAAAAGGTGTAGGAAGTTCACATCATTTGCTTCCCTCAAGTTCAGAGATGTCTTCCTCCTCACCTGATTGTCCCTCTCTTGGCCTACGGACTCATTTCCTTCAGCAATCTCTATTGGCCCCTCTGTTTCTATTCTATCACCATTTTTCTTTTCCACCTGCATCTCTCCCTTTCCCTCTTTCTACTCCTCAGAGTTTAACTTCTGCCTCACATTTCCACGAAACTCCTCTAAAGCCCTAATTATGAATTTCACTAAGCACTGATTTTCAATGTCTTTGTGCATTGCCTGCAGTGGGGTTTCTAACAACTTGCTTTTGGCCATTTTTACTTCCTGTTGCTTACAGGCTCCGAAAGTTTTCATTCAAGACTTATCACAATCTGGAGTCCCAACTCCTTAGACTTCGGTTTCTTCATCCATTAAATCAAAGAGCTGTATTAGATCATCACTTTTTCTCCCACCTCAAAATTACCATTCTAAGCCTTCCTTGGTCTTTCTCAACTGGGACTGATCTCTCTTCTCTGAACAGGGATAAAAGGTTATTCATACCTACCACGTATTGTGCTTGTTCAGTCAACAAGTCACTTGAGTATCACTCTGTCAAGAGCTGTGTAGGGGTAAGAAGAGGGGAAGAGGTCAGGGTGACAGACACGGCCCCAGCCCCCAGGAGCAGCATCACTGGTGCAGAGATGGGGGTGTGCATCTTTTCCAGACAATTTCTTTAAGAGCGCTGGCCAGTCTTATACCCCCAAGAGCTTCACACTACGTAGGTGCAAGGCAAAGTCTGCCAAAAGGCCTTGCGCACCTACATGTTACATGCCCACTTGACTTTTCTGGAAGTCCAACAGGGAAGGGGATGTGGTAGGGTGCTTTCCTCACAAGCTGCCTATTTTAACACTGGCGGGAAAAGATCTGGGATTCTAAATAAAAGGGAAAATAAACTATAAAAAGAACATTCCTTTTTTTTTTAAGCACTAAAATGAGATTTTAAATGGAGGTACTTTTCACTTCAGATAGAAGATTCCAGTTTATTTATTTTTCTTCTTTTGCTTAAGTAAAGCCAGATGCTCAGCTAGGTATGAATCATGTGGAAGGCTTTTAAAGGTGGTGAGAACACATGACCATTTCGGTTCAAATCACTAAAATACTCAGAAGAATGCTCACAGTGAAGCATCAGGAATGCAAACATGACATAAAAAAAAAAAGTTAAATGGCCTATGAGAACACATTTTAAAAATGGCAAATGTTAGTCAAGCGGCCAGGTTCTACGACAGACTGTTGGGTCTGTAGCTTCTCATCAGACGTCTTCCTCTCAGAAAAAGTTTTCAAACAGCAAAAACAAAACAATTCCTGGAAATATAGTTCTGAATACTATTCAAAAAGTAGAGCCTCTGAACTGGGACGACTTGCTATTCATGCGTCTTGCCATTCATTTTGGAAGCTTGTTTTGTGCATTTGGCCTACGAGGACACTCCGTTTGGGGATAAAAAGATGGCACATTAGAACCAAGGAGAGTCCACCTCCCATTACTGCACAGCCTGGAAGGGAATCCTAAGGAGCTGGTTCCATCAGCAGAGGAACCATGTGTGGCGTTCCGCAGACCTGGGTCCCTAGGAAATTACAAATGGAAACTCGTAGATTTACTGGGGACACCATCACTTTCGGGGTGGAAAGACACAGGAAGACGCAACTAGTTGCTGCAATACACAAAAGTTTATTTTTTTACTTTTTTCTTCTTTTCTGAAGGCAAAATAAAATAGAACTGAACATTGATGAATTTTGTACAACAAAAACAGCTTTTAATATGGAACAGACAGTCCATGAACATTTTAAAATCTCGGAATGGCTTCCCTTTTTCAAAGTCATGCTTTCTTGCGGTCCACGAGGAGTTGGCACGGAAGAGCTGGTGACAGCCAGCCAGATGAGGCGAAGATGGGTGGTGCTCTCAGATCCGCGTCAGCTGGTGCCACAGGCTGGACGGGAGGATGCTTTCCACTTTCTCCATGACAAAGTTTAAGGGGGCAAACAAAGTGCTGAGGAACTACAAAGAAGCCAGAAAGACACAGACGTCAGGGGAGGTCTGGTTCAAGGCTGTGAAATGAACCTCTGCAATCCATGCTTGCGTCTTAAGTCTCCGCATTACGGAAGTCTTGCAAGGCTACAATTTCATCTTTATGTTTACAGGTTGGAGGGTCTAACCCGCATTCCAGCCCCCACCCCTGGCACTCTGAGATAAGGGGAGAAGTGTCTGCTGACAGCCCCTCAGTCCCCTGACAGCTGATCTGCAGTCCCAAGCTCTTCTTGCTAGTCCTTGAGATCTGCTGGCTGCCCACATCATCAACATGAATGACAGATGGGCAGCAAGAAGACAGAAGAGTTGAGAAATGGTGACAATGTAGACCACTTGTTTATCTATCTAGGTGGAGAACTCATTTTAGATAGAACATGCAATTTTCAAAAGTCAACGTTGTTGTATATGCTTGTTTTGGGGATCCTGCTGTCTCCCAAACACCTGAGCCACCCATACTCATGTCTGAACTACCTGCTGGGCATGTGCACTGGGGAGCCTGGGGAGGGCCACACATTGGCTATTCCCTGGAGGGAATGTCCCTGTTGAAGGGGGCTCTGAGAAGATTTTGGGGAACACTTTTATTAAGTTACTAAATTCCTCTCTGTTTTCCACGTACAGAATAATGCTCATTAACTGTGCATTTATATTTGTTATTTTTTAATATTTTTGAGAGGTTTTTGCTATAGGGCACGTATGACCACCAGAAAGATACAAAGAGACAGAAAGTGAGAAATCACCCTCCAAGGGGGATGGCCATGCCACAATCTCTTCGCTCTCTTTCTTCTTTCGGGATCTTGGGCATGCATGCACATGCACCTGGCGTGAGTTTAAGCCACTGGGTCTGGGACTCGAACTGTGGTCGACTACATGGGAGTCCAGCAACATAGCCATCATGGTAACTGTTGGTCCCAACTGTGCATTTTTAGCAAAGTGCCTCGTCTCAGTCTCACAATACACAATCTCACATCCATTCTGCCTAAGTCCCTGTGAAAGTCAGCCTCATTCCATAAACCACCCAGCATATGGGGAGAAGCCTATTCCAGTCAGGAAGAGAAAGGTGTTTGGATGGTGTCCTTGCCCTCTGTCTGTTCAGAAGCAAAGGGTTGTGTTGCTAGAGCTCAACATCTGATTCTTGCACTGTGGCTTTTTTTTTTTTTTCCTAATCCCTGGTTCTTAGTACAGCTTTGTCTATACCACCAAGGATTTCTCATGGAAGTACAGCTCAGGGTATGGGTACATGTGCAGAGGGAACACAGTTCTGAGGTCAACAAGTGTCAGGGACAGTGCATTTAGTGAAGTAAAATCAGGACCCCCACTGTATGTCAGATGTTGGATCGACTGTCTTCAAGAAGAGGTTTGGTGGGCACGCTTCCCAAGTTCACTGATCTCAGAAGATTTCCCTTCCTTGTTTTTGTTTTTGTTTTTGTTTGTTTTATAACTAGAACATACACTGCAAAGGCCTAAATCACATTCTGGCTGAATCATCAAGTTTGAGATTTGTATAAGAAAATTCAAGATCGTCTAAGAAGTGGACTCTTAAACTGTCTTGCACAATAATTCAATATATTTACTTAGTAAAGCATTTAAGTGCTGGGTAATATATAAAGGAGTTTTGGACAAAACTCCTACTGAGAGCAAGCTCAAAGCCCAGGAGGTGGGCAGGGGCTACCAAGGCCTGGACAGAACAAAGTAATAACCAGAAAAGCCACAATAGCCATCCAGGTAGAAGCTCAAATAAAGCACCAGGAGTATTCAGAAAAGGGAAAGAACCCATTTTATTGAAAGGACTGGGAAAAAAGTTTTAATGTGAGGCAACTGAAATAGCCTTCAATGGATGTAGAATATCCTAAGATAGAGCTGGAGTAAAGATGGTAAGGACAGAAATACATGCGGGGAAGGCCTTCCTGGCTCAGTAAACAGGATTAACAGAAATAGGAAAGCAGCAGGTCTGAGCAGGAGATGGGGCCTGGCCTGAGGGGGACTGTAGTGCTAGAAGCCCCAGGGCTGACCAAGGCCTAAAAACAAGCTAGGCCAAGATCCCGAGGAGGTCGAGGACTGGGAAAGGAGACTGCAGCATGACAAGACCCTGCTGAAGTTGCTTTCTCTTTTTGATAAGTGCGTGCATGCACATATTCTCCATCATTTAAAAACAAAAAACAAACAAAAAAAAAAACTGGGGATGGCCTTGAGTGTCAGCTTGGATTTCCAGTTAAGAAATAGACAACTACGCTAGACCTTGCATAAAGGTAGAAAGGGACTCTCCTCAAGAGGGTATAAGATTGATGGCAGTTTTAACAACTTTCTAAAGTTATCCTTAGTTGAGTGCACAGAAACACATGAGCTGCTCACGTACAGGGAGGACCACCTACTCTTTCTCATGTAGAGCTGGACTAGATGCCAATTGTGAATGCAGAGGGAAGGCATCGGGGTCCAGGAATGAACTGCTACTACCCAAGATCCATCCAAAAGTGTCTGTAAGATCCCGGTTATGTTAAGGATAATATGGTGCAAGTCTACTGATTATACTAATCTAACATGGCAACATTATAAAATTTAACACACATACACATAATATACATGTATAATTATATATGTCTCTGTGTGTACATATATGTGTATATCACACACATATAGACTTTAAAAAGTTTGTGGAGTTTGTAAGTACGAGTTTATTTTGGTACAAAAAGATTTTGAAATCCATGCACAGTTTTCATAATATAAATTTCCATAAACGTTTTCAATCAGAGACTTTCAAGGCTCCATAACCCACAGTATCTGCCTATAATACTCAACTCCATAAAGAGGAGCTAAGTGATAACGCAATCTGGATAAACTAGAGATCTGACAGGTGTTGGAAGATGGGGTTCGATAAACAAGGTGATATTGCTGGGTAAGCTGTCATATCCTAAACGCCTGACCCAAAACAGACTTCAAACCACTGAAGGTGTGACTGAGTAGGGAAGGAACTGCTGAATATTAGCGTGGCTTGGTATAATTGGATACAAGGCATCACTCCAGTCTGTATTCTGGGTGATTCCATATGCTAAAATGTGGGGATGCAGGGGAGCCCTGACTTGAGTTGCAGAATGAATACAGATGATGGTACAAAGTTGGCTCAAAATAAAGACCTCTTCTGCCTGCTTTGCTTGGTTACGGACCTGCCCGGGAGTAAGAGCATGGAAGTGAGGCCTGTGACGATCAAGAGGAGAGCTTCACCTGTTGGAAGCCCACGCTGCCCACACTGCACAGCAAGAGGTGGCGGTCCCTTCTTTCCTAGATTACACCCACCCTTCTCAACAAGGTTCCACAAGAAAATTAGACCCCAGTGTCTCCCTTGTTATGTCAGGATTTGCTTCACTCCCTGACATCTAGGATGTCCCATCCTTGGGAGAATTGGGAAAAATCCCCTGAACTTTTTCCTAGAGCCTAATTTTACTCTCTCATGGAACCACAGTTGATGGCTGCTCTTTCTTTCTAAGTCTCTTTCCTCCTTGGCATTCCTCCCCACATCCTTCTCCTGGCCCTCCAGTCACAAGGAAGAAGCAGACAATGGACTGAAGCACCTGAAGCCACTCAGCCCTTTCATTCACTAAGCAGATAAAGGCCAGAGGCTTTCATCTCAGAGGTATTAAAAAAATAGTTTAGAACATCGTACTTTGCTTGGGATGCTCAATTATATTTCTTCACATATTTGAAAATTAGTTGATGCTTTTTGACCAAAGATCCAACCAATGTACAAGAAAAAAAAAAAAAAAAACAGTAGTTTCCCTTAAAGGGGAAATTTATTACCTAAAAAGTTAAATCTGAATGGGCAACACCAGGAACCCTGGAACAGCCTGCCTATTTTAATGTCCAAAACTTCTGCCCAGAGGGCACAGATACACAGTCAAACTTTTAACCAAGATACTCCATCATTCAATCAGTGTCTTGTGGTGAGAAAAAGCAACTAAACTAATAAAAAAGAGAGAGTGACACTTCAATCGCCTGATCCTCCTTTTCCTGAAACACCATTACTTAGAAGAAGGTCACTGCTCCCAACACGCTTCTTTAACATTCAAGACGCCCCTACTTATCTCAATAAGTTCCAGGTGCCCCGCTGCAATCAGACAATTGACATTTCACTGTAATCAATATCAGACTTCAAAGAGCCTGTAAGTGAAGGCGGGAGTCAGAAGTCAGGAGGCTCAGTCTCAGGGAAGCAGAGAGACCAAAGGAGGAAAGACAGGGCCCTTGAGGGTAGAGGGGTCAGAGTGCTGACCCTCCCCCATACGGTGAGGGCTGAGTTTGGACCGATAACTTATATATATGAGCAACCTTATCTGGGTAACCAAACATTCTAGAGTTAGTCCTAAGTCATTGAGATAGATTAGATTAGCAGGGAAAAGCCAGGGGAAGCCTTCTAGTATCATTTGCTAGTGGTTCACACTCCACTGGGGCAAGTCGGCCTGGAGAGCCCCAAGCTGAGCTGTTGCGGCCTGGGGATGGCAGTGCAATCTCTCGGCATCTACTGCAAGTCATTATCCCAGGGACATTATCTCAGCAGAGGGCTGAGAAAATCATTTCACAAGCTGCAAATGGATGCAGGCAGCCCATAGGGCAGCAGTGATAACCTGCAGGGTGCAGAGTGGGGGCTTCGGGAGGGGCCCGGGGAGGACAGGCGATGGGGCTTGTCTTATTCAGGCCATCCATCTCCCTTCCTCACCAAGCCTCTCCAGACGTTTTGGAAACTGCTAGACCTTAATGAAGGGAAAGATGAAAGTGATGAGGCTGAGAAGCAAAGTTACCTAAACCACACTTGAAAATTACAGGTAGCTTAGCTTTGCGCAGTGGCAGTATCGTAGCCAATGAGGTTTATCCGAGGCGCGATTATTGCTAATTGAAAATTACAGGTAGCTTGACCACCGCACCTTGGCAGAGTATAAAATTAAAAGAATGCTAAAGACAGATTTATATTGTATTTAATAATTTGCTCCCAGATTCAAAACTGAACCTTTGGAAACCTGAAATGAGGAGAGTGGCCTCTTCTTATCTAACATCCATAATGAACAGGCTTCTGTACAATTCTAGAGTTTTTCCTAGAGAACACTCAGTCATAGTCTTCATCATTCTGTGCCTCTCAAGCCTCTCTCAGGCAATTGGGCATCTCACTCAGCACAGGGTGTTTCAGCCCTGCGTGTGCCCCTGAGTCATCTGGGAAGCACTTGCCAACTCGGGTGCCCATGCTACACCCTGGGGCGATGACATCAGTCCCTGGGGAAGGGGAGCAGGAGTCAGTAATGTTTAAGGTTCCTCGATGCTTTCAAGGTACAGCCAGGTTGGACCTACTGATTCTGGCAAGCATGCACCTGAGCAGCTCTGCCTGCACACTGCACAGCACAGATGACTGTTCAGAGTGCAGCCTTCCTGAGACCCGTGTCCTCGGAAGGAAATTCTGGTCCCCAAACCCCACCCTCAGAATCTTTGTTTAAAAATACAGGTTCTAGGCCAGCTGGTGGTGTGGTAGTTGGGGCAGCTGAATTCCAAGTGGCCAACTGCACAATTTGAGACCCAGATCTGGTGCTTTGAAAAACACACCGTGTATGTGTGTGTATGTGTGTGTGTGTATGCGTGAGCGTGCACCCAAAATCCAGAATGGAGGAGAAGGGACTTCACTCTGGCTATCCCCTGGGGGGGTGCTTTCTCACTTTCCCTCTCACTCTCTCTCCATCAAGTTCATGTATACTATAGCAAATTAAACAACAACAACAAAAACCAACAACAATCAGATTCCTCGGTGTTAACATTCGAGGCTCTGAATTTCTGCTAGTGGGCCAGGTGAATACTATGAACACTAAAGGCTGAGAGTCTCTGTGCTGATCCAAAACTCCCACCAAGTGCTATTAGTTACTGTAAGGAAGAATACTGAACCAATGACACACTTTACAAATATGCTTTCAAACACGTTAAGGGAGAAACAGGAAGAATCGGACTGTCTCTATAGTACGGAGGTAGCTGTTGTACTCAAACAAAGCTGGATCCCACATGTCAGCCATTGTTTGACTACCTGACTGGGTCAACCTGAGACATGCTGGACTAATGCAAGAGTGCCATAGATCCTGGGCTGGTGGACAGGAGGAGGGAGACTGCAGTGTGACCAAACCTTAAAGAGGGTGCTCTTCTCTCTCTCTCTGTCTCACATGGATGTGGTCTATCATGAATAGAGAAAAAGAAAGGAGGAACGGTAATTGTCTAATGTTGTAAATACAGTCTTATTTTGAATTCTACCAAGTTTGAGGCCAGCAGGTGGCATGGTGGTTAAGGTGCTGGACTCCCACATGGCCAACTGCAGTTTGAATCTCGGACCTAGCAACTTGTTTTCTCACTAGCGACTTGTTTCCTCATTTTCTCTCTTTCTCTCTATCTCTGTGTGTATATCTCTCTCTGGTGAGTGTCTGTGCCCTTTGGTGAATTAAAAATAAATAAATAAAATTGGGACCAGCAGTTGGCATAATGGCTATGTTGCTGGACTCCCATGTAGTTGGCCGCGGTTCGAGTAATGGACCCGGTGGCTTAAACTCACGCTGGGCGCATGTGCATGCATGCCCAAGATCCCGAGAGGAAACTGGAGGAGAAGGAATTGCTGTGTGATCATCCCCCCGGGGGGGGTGATTTCTTGCTTTCTATCTCTCTCTCTGTCTTTCTGGCGAGTGCACATGCCCTATGGCAAAAACCTCTCCAAAAAAAAAATTAATTAATTAAATAAAATTCTTTAAGAAAAAAATTCTGCCAAGTTATACTCTACTCAGAGTTTTGGTAGCTACTTTTACTCAGAGGTTGGCTAGGAAGAAGAAAGCATTAGTGTAAGTCTTTAAAGAACAACCAACATGGCGACTTAGGTGATGCTGAGTTTAGAAATATTCACACTCAGAAGACTTAGGAAGTTAAAGGTATTCTGCCTAGGGGAAATAGAAAGTAGTCAGTTGGTGGCTAGAGGCGGCTTTTCTAAGAATTGCAAGAGGAAGTAGACCTGTTTAATGTATGCTCTTAGTGTAGAATAGGAATAAATAAAAATTAAAGGGAGGCATTAGTAACATAAGGAAGAGCTCTGATGATCCAACAATGGCATAGGCTTCAGTGTTGAACAGGTACGCTCCCCATTGCTAAAAGTACTCAGGATGCATCTGATGACCTCCACTCGGGGTTGCTATTGAATGTAATTTAAGACCCTAAGATCCTATGATTATGAGTATGAAAGAAGACAAGAAATGCTAAGCTGTATCTGGTTTCTACATTAATTCTTTCTGTAGAGATCACGATCATTTATTTATTTAATGACCATTTATTAAAAACCTACTATGTGCAAGGCATTATGCAAAGCCTTGGGGATACAGAGACAAGGAAGACAGTCCTGCTCTCAAGGAGTTCACATTCTGCAGGGGACAATTTTTCAATAATCATAATGCAGTATAATAAACGTGATGGTGCAGGCATTCATGGAGGACTGTGAGATCATAGAGAAGAGCCCCCTAGCTCAACCTGGGAGAAATGTAAACAAAGCTGAAAAATACGGCAGAGGTGTTAGAGTGGACAAGTAAAGGCCGTCATGGTGAGGAACATTCCATACAACCAAGACACGTGCAAAGGCACTGAGGTGTGTAAGAGCCTGGTGCATCAAGGAATGGCAAATAATTCACTATGATCAAAGCGAAGTATCTGGGCAAGGCTGGGAGAGATGAGGTGAGGAGGCAAGCAGAGGCCAGATCATAAAGGCCCTAAACGCCATGTTCTAGGACTGGGACTGTATCCTACCGTGGGTGGGAAACCATGGGAGCAACGGAAGCAGAGAAGTGACATGCTCAGGTCTGCAATTGAGAAGATGATTCTTTTATTAGTTGGAAAGAAAGACTAGAAGCAAGGAGACTGGTAAGACTGTTGTAGGAGTCCAGGCAAGAAATAACAAGGACTTAGACTAAGAGAGACTAAGAGATGGGAGAGGACGAGGGAAAGAAGAGGTGAACAATATTCACCAAATGCCTCACTGCTTAGGAGGTGAGAATCCATAGGCTATAAAGGCTGAGACAGATGGGATACTGGGAGCGAGAGAGAAAGGAGCTCAGGAGGGTTGCTGGGTTTCCAGCTTGAGTAACTGGGTGGATGGCAGGGCCACTGGTGGAAGTCAGAAATAGAGGGAGAAGAGGGCGATGGATTCAGTTTTGGAAATGCTGAGATTAAGGTGCTGGTGGGATTTCCAGTTCATCTCTGACACACATGAAAATACTCTTGAAAATCCAGTCCCTGAACTCTGCCAAGCAGAAACTGTCAGTCATCTGGAAAGGGATTCAATCAACCTCGCCAAGTTAGAAATCATGCTCTCTGATTCCCCCTTGACATCTATGTTAATGAAATTTCAGGGGGTACAACTGGTACTCCTTTTCTTATTCCTTCAGTTTTAAACTCATCTGTGGCAAATGAGTATACTTATTCTCACTGCATGTGCAGGTGGAAGTGGGAGGTTTTAGCAAGGGAACAGCAGTTCATGGCTGTCAATGTAGATGGTTTTTCTTACTAAAGCACCTCTCCACAACCCTCCTTAAAGACTCTTAATGGATTTCCGTATTCCTAAGTGTCATGTCAGTACATGTATTAATTCTACAATTTTTTTTTTACCCTCCTAGTTCATTACCCATTACCCAGCCAAGGGTTTGTAGCTATTTAAAAAAACAAAGGTTTTAAGTCATCTTTGAAAATGCAAATCTCATTCTACATGAAGGATAGACCCACAATATCCAAAGATGAAAAATAATGTGATTATACACACACACACACACACACACACACATATTATAATTTCCACACATTTTTCATTTGCTAGGATCCCCCAAATTATTTCAGCTTGTGGATCTCCTGCAATTTTTGGAAACTGTTGAGAATTTGTTTTGTGAAGTGTGGCAAGGCATGTGTTAACAATCTATGCTTTTTCATTTGACCTTAAACCCTTTGATTCTACTAATGATAATGAAAATGAAACAGTGAGCACATGATCTCTATGGGCTCCCATCATTTCTGCACGACAGTCCCTGCTTCACTTATGCTAGCACCCTTGACTTTCTCTGTCCGTTCCCCTTGGCAAACACTCACCGCTTTTGCGAAGACCCCCATAAGTTCCGGGAACTGATGTGTCAGGAGGGCCAGCATGGCTGTGAAGGAACACAATCCAGCAGTGAAGAGAATAAAGAAGGGGAGCTCCTTCTTTGGGTAAACTGAGACTTCATGGAAAGCTGTGAAGAAGACCAAAAGGGAAACGTTAGGGCTGGAATGAAATGCATTTGCAGGGACTATCTGGATAATGGGACTGACTTTTGTATTTGGGAAGGGTCTAAAGGCTGGTGGACCCCTCGACAGGCCATAGTCAGGATCTGACTCAGTCTTTGGCTGCCTGTCTGCTTCTCTGACCTTTAGCACTAGCTAGAGGCATGGTGGGCTAACTCAGGGTCCCACATTTATGGGTGGGGATGGTAGCACCATCTATGCCTAATCTATAGTGTAGTGTTCCATTCTCTAAAGCAAACACAAATGAAACAACAAGGCTTTATTCAAATTATGAAACAAATGTTCATTGTACAAAATCCAGAAAATCAAGTATGCTGAGAAAAAAAAAAAAATCCCCTGTCTACAGTTTCACCTTCCTGTATTTTAAGAATCATTACAATGAAGTGACATTAGCTTATCTTGTATTTTCTCCTGGCGCACTCTAAGCGTGTCAGTTGAGGGTGCTGCCTGACAGATGTTCCACTAGGACCTCACACGCTGGCCTATTCAACCTGCCAGTGAGTGAGCGAGAGGGTCAAGGTTGCTAGGGTTATCTGGCATAACTGTAGGAGACTCAAGAGGGTAAATAGGCATCCAGCAATCACCAATAACAAACAAATAAAAATAACAGCAACTGGTGTTCTTTACAGTGCATTTCAGGCGTTTTAAACTTAAACATTGGGTTTAGGACAAAACAAAAAGGGGTAAGATGACAAGCCAAGTGAACGGACTCCTTTCTGTTCCTTCTGTGGCTGCCAGTGACTGGATTGCCGCGTCTGTGGTCCTGAGAGGTCGGGCAGACTCACACAGAGGGGAGAGAGTCAACTGGCCAGTATCCGGGGCAGAGGGCTGTGCGACAGTGTGAGCAATCTTGACACCCTGACCACAAGGGCCCACGTGGTCCTTTTCCTGCGGGGTTACGAGATCTGAAGGCCTCTCCCAAACCTTCAGCTCATGTTACTCAGAGCCCTAAACAGTAATCCACACTGCTGAAAACAGAATGGAGACCACTGGGGTGGGCTGAGGCCCAGATAAGCACACCCACCTGAACCCTGGTAAGTCAACCTGCTAGGATTCAAACACGAGGTGGAAGTGTGCTCAGGGCCTAATGTGGTGATAACTGTACTTCCAGTGGGTAAAACAGAGGTAGCATTTTTAAAAACTGACCTTCTTCATATCTTTCACATCAACGCCCAACCCAGAAAGGATTTTTGGAAGAACAGACTTGGACCACTTCATTCAATTAAAGAAATGTGAGCCAGGATTCTCTCTTTCAGGCTTATGAAGGCTATTCCTATAAAATTCTTTTTTTAAGAACTATAATCTTTTTTTTTTTTTTTTGGAGAGATTTTTGCCATAGGGCGCGTGCGCTCGCCAGACAGACAGAGAGAGACATAGAGACAGAAAGCGAGAAATCACCCCCCAGGGGGGATGGTCACGCCGCAATCCCCTCTCCTCCATTCTCCTCTCGGGATCTTGGGCACGCACGCACATGTGCCTGGAGTGAGTTTTAAGCCACCGGGTCCGGGATGCGAACCGCGGTCAACCACGTGGGAGTTCAGTGACACAGCCATTACACTAACTGCTGGTTCCCAAGAACTATAATCTTATTCTAGTAGCTAACCTATCCCCATGGAAACTTAATTGGACTCAATTAAGACATTGAAAAACATTGTACTTTTCAGAAAACTGCCTTTCTTACCAGATAACTGGAACTTTAGGAAGGATCTCCCCAAAAGGGGAGTCAAAACGTAAACTGTGGGTCCGGAGAGGGGATACCTAGACTCAAACCCAGTGTCCTGTGAGGCACCAGCCCCTTTTACAATGCAACTGAGACAAGGAGGGAAACATCATCAAGCTCTCCCACTGCCCAAATGCCAAATCTCGTACTGAGTCTGGCTAGCAAGAAATACATGAGGCTCCCACCACCTGAGTCTGACGACAGCCATTCACTCTTGCTCCTGGATCCCACCATGTTGGAGGTTTATGATGGGCCCAGTAATGCCAGGGCTTGGAAATTTATTATGCACCCAGGGTTCTAATGTCCCACTATTCCTCTGGGGCAAGTATTTAATTGTGTTCTAGCTACGAGAGGTTGATATAAGTGGGGCTGGTGAGAGGGAGGTTGTGGCAGCAGAGAGAACAGGGAGGAGAGAATAGACAAATTTTGGATCTTATTATCTGGAGGAGAAAAAAATCTGTCCTAAGTCCAGGACACATGAAGAGCCTGGACATGATCCTTGTACACAGTATGACTTGATAATAACCATTTAATCGGAATTGTCAAAATAATGCTGGGTCACAGTAAACCAAAATAATCCTCTCCACATTCAGCACGGGCCATCAGTCTTTTAGCTTGTAAGGCACTCGAGGGCAAGACTCCTCCTGTGTGCTTTCATACAGTGCTGAGGCTGCACGTGTGCTCAGCACATGCTCTGCCAGCTCCCCCCTGCAATCATGAGCTGCTCACGGGAAAGCCCTCGGGCCAAGGGCATTGCATCACCACAGAGCACGACTGCCCTCCTGCTCTGCCTTTGGCAGCCATGCCAGAGCATCCTGGTGCTGCTCCCTGCTCCATGACTCATCTGTGCTCCCTCTGCCATCAGCACTGGCTGTACAAACACCAATCTGTGCAGACTATACCTCAAAAGTGGCAGGCCCCCCATGGAAGCCTCCGTAACAGACCAGTCCTAAACTAGGGGTCTCAGTGATCAGGCCCATCAGTACACGATGCCCCTTCATCTAAAGTTCCATCTTTTTGGCATCTTTCCTTTTGACAATCTGGAGAGATCTGGAGAGACAATAAGCCAACCCCCCTCACATGGTTCACTTTAACACATACACTTCCAACGAGGACAAGGGTTGGAAGAAAAGTAGTAGACAGGGAACAGTATAAAAACGTGTGTCATCCCCACCTCTTCCCCATCTTTAGTCCTGTCACCCTCACTGGTTGAAGACAGCACTATGGGTGAAACTTACATGGAAGCAGCTCTCGGTCTGCTGTTTCTGTACAAATTGGGTAAGGGTAAAATAGGTGCCCTTTTTCCAAGGGATAAGGAATCATCCGAAAAGCTGAAAAGGAGAGAGAAGATGTAAGAGGTTCAGTATTTGTTTCATAGCTTTCCAACTTCAAAAAGGAACTTTGAGCATTTTTATAATAAGGAACACTCCTACATAGGAGATGAGACTTGCCTAAACTCTGAGTCATGTGCCAGACAGAATGTCAGAGATACATTACGACGTATTACAGGTTAATCTCACACTATATATTCTGGACAATTCTCACAAAACTGGGTGGGGATAAAGGTGCAGAGGGTAGAAAAGCCATTAATATCAGTGCCCAGGGTTTCATCATCTACAAAATATTATAAAAATGTTATAAGCACTAATTCAACATGGTTCACCCAATGGTAATAATGCAAACCTGGACTGAAATGCTTCCTCAAGAAGCAAATGTGGAATGACCTGGTGGAGCTCGTTACAGATGTACAAATATGAAAGGCATTCTACCATGTCTACTTTAAAAAAATATGTCTAAGTGGATTAGAATTCCAACCAAGACGGATAAAAACAAAAATCTGAAAATACATGACTTAGGAGGTATTTCTAAACTTTATGAAACTTTTAAATCTTCAACGTGATGTGGGAAAAAGTGGATGTGGAGAGATTGATTATCTGCATTTTGATGCTGTCAGGCCATCTAAATTCTACTTTTGTAGCATCAGCTGACACCACTCCTCACACTGAATTATGGCCTTCCAATTGATCCATTCATTCTTCCCCATTATCGTGTGCGTTACTCTTCCTGTTACAGTGTCATCAGCATGTCATTCTCACTGTTCCACGATCAGTGCTCACGGCGGCCATTTTTCTTCAGCAGATGTGCTTTAACGACAGTACACCGCAGATAGAGAATACAAGGCCATACCTTGCACTGAGAATGCAGATAACAATCCTCACCTTCGCGTGTGTCAACAAGGGATGGTGGCAACGTGCCGCAATATTTTTAAATACTACCTCTCAAGGAATCGTAGCTACGACCTCAGCTGTGTCGTGACCAAAGCCTTCTCAGAATGCTGTCAATGTACATATTTATCTTTTGCATACTTATTTCAAACAGGAATCAGAAACAAAGAATGTTCTCCCTCACAAGAAATGACAAGGTTCCATTGTAACCAGCATCAGTGCACATATGGTATTTATTCTGGTGTCTGAATATTATTTAAAAGTAAAAACATTATGTATGTGACTCCAGCATTTGGAATGCAGTCAATCTGCACCACAGTGGTATCACTCTGAGGTTACAGTACATTGCCATGGAGAATATAAATCACTCTAAATGTGGGATAGAGCAGAGCCGGTTTGCTGGCAGTTTGCTGAGGTAAAAATGTTATCAATTTTCCCCTCGTAACAGAAACCTCTTAAACAGAGATTAAAACATTAAAAATGCCCCAGACCTTAACTCTTCTTAAGAAGAAAGACTCACCCTAGTTCAATCAGACCTTTTCCTTTTATGCTCACTGCAAGAAAGAGAAGAGTTCCTTGCACAGGTTGGTAGACCACTGGAAGGAACCAACATCTCTCTCAATAGAACCAAGCTTTGAAGAGAATAGGAAAATAAAAAAGCCTCTTTTAGGGCTTTTATACTAAATATACTAAAATTCCTTCTGGGGAGCATTGAATTTAAATTGAAACTACAATATGGCAGGATTTTAATATAAAATATGGCTGTTATGAAAGCCTCCAAAACACATGGAAAAGCCTATATGGAAACTAATTTTAGTTGGGTTATTGTTGTTTTTTGTTATTGTTGTTTTTTGAATTCAGATTCTCCACGTGCAGCAGGGCTAATGTAATTAAGAATCTGTTCAGGTTTATATGATATAAATAAACCCTTGGTTTTCAAAGGGGCTATAAATGTGAGTGCTAAATTTTATTCAAAATTGAAGTCAGTGTACACTTCGGGGAGCCATTTTTTAAATGAAATACAGGAGTGCGAGATCTTGAGAGTGTTCAACCATAGAACTCCAACGGCTGGTCGGTGTCTTTTCAGCCCAATACTCAATTTTTTTTTTTTAACTCCAGGATCTGGCAAGCAGACAGATTTTTGTGCCTCAAGTTAGTCTTTTTCTTCTTCTAATCAGCTCTAGTCTTTTTTTTTCTTTCTTTCTTTTTGAAAGGGTGGAGACATTGATTACATTCAATCTGAAGAACACACACACACGCACACACACGCGCACACACATATACTCTTTCTGCACCCCCTCCCTCCCCCATGACTGTAAAGATGCTTATGGTGCTCTTAAAATCTTCCGCATGTCAGTTGTCATTTACATTGAGTTCATAAAATGATATTAAGGCTTTTGGCTTCACTAAACAAAAGCAAATACAATCTCGAATGCAATTCTATCCCTTACCCACCCTGCTATGCGAAGTCTGAGATAAGCAGGGGAGGTCTGGAGAGGGCCGGCAGAGGCACTGCAGGAGCTCTGCCAGCTCCTCCTCCCACCCGTGGTCCTTCCACTCTAAGACAGGCAGCCAACTGCTCCACAACAGCCTCATCACTGTGGCCAAACGTCCAGAAATTTTGCAAGTGCAAGTATTAAGAACACACTGATTGGGACCAGCAGATGGTGTAATGGACTCCCATGTAGCTGACCAGGGTTCTAGTTCCAGACTTGGTGGCTTAAAACTCATGCCGGGTGCATATGTATGCGTGCCCAAAGTCCTGAGAGGAGAACGGAGGAGAAGGGACTGCAGTATGACCATCCGCCTTGGGGTTGATTTCTTGCTTTCTATCTCTCTGTCTTTCTGGTGAGTGCACGTGCCCTAGAACAAAAATCTCTCTAAAATCAAAACAAACTAAAATAAAACACCGATTTGATATTGTAGGTAAGAATGGAAAAAGGCTATTTGAACAGATGTTTTTTATGACTGACTACAGACCCTCTAAAACTCTCTGAGAAAGCACATACTTCAGAGGAGTTAAAAAAATACATGTATTTAGTAAAAATAAGACAAAACGCTAGGCTATGCACAGTTAATATGTGGTAGACAGATGTCATTGCTGCATTTCACTGTGTGTGCCATGCCCTCCCCATCTTGAGTTTGGCTGTGCCTTTGTTGACAGGCATAAATGAAACCGGGTCCTAGTTAACCAACACATCTCACCTGACAGCCAAGTCTGGACATGAGCCTGTCTTCTCCTACTTCTCAACAGACATATGCCCTAGGTGCCAAGCCTGTTAGGCTGTCCCCAGAGACTCACCACAGCTATCAGTGCCAGAATCAACAGAACCAAAAAATGGATAGAAGGATGGAGACATAAACAAGTTAATTCTCAATTTTCTCAACTACTTCCAGCGACCTCTCACCCGACTCATTCTATAAACTAAAATAGATTTTTTTTTTCTAGAGATCACATGTGCTCATCAGAGAAAGAGAGAGAGAGGAAGAGGAGAAAGCACACCTCGTAGGGAATGGTCATGCTGCAATCTCTTCTTCTCCATCTCTCCCTCCTTTTGGGAGTTTGGGCACACAGATATAGGCCAGCATGTTTTTTCTTCTTTTTTTTTTTTCTTTTTTTTGAGATTTTTTTTGCTACAGGGCCCGTGCGCTCACCAGACAGACAGAGGAAGACAGAAAGACAGAAAGTGAGAAATCCCCCCCCGCAATCCCTTCTCCTCCATTCTCCTGTCGGGATCTTGGGCACGCACGCACCTGCACCCAGCGTGAGTTTAAGCCACCAGGTCCAGGACTCCAACCGTGTTCAACTACATGGGAGTCCAGCGACATAGCCATTACGCTAACTGCTGGTCCCATGGCCCAGCATGTTTCTCAAGTCACTGGGTTTGGGACTCAAACAGCACGGTCAACCTTGTGGGATCTAGCTGCCTTGACCACCAGGTCATGGAATTGAAGGCAATTTTATGTTTACATTTTGTCTATTCTTGTTGCCTTTTCAGAGGATTGAAGAGATATTTGAGATTCATAAGAGAACTGAGTTTGAACCTAGTTCTTGCACAGTCACTGGTCACTGTGAGTACCTTCTTATAGAATAAGGAGTCTGAAGTGAGCCAAGAATGCACCATGTCAGCCTCAGATGCTCACTATTGAACGAGGGAAACCCTCCGCAACCAGGAAACAAGTGCAATGGATCCCACTGAGCCATGCCCCCCAGGAGCAGTGTGCGTGTGCAGTGTGCAGTGTCACAAACGTGGGTGGGAGGAGTGTGTAGCAGAAGTTCTGGCTAGACTACAGGATGAGTGGGCCTGTCCAGACCAATAAGCGTAAGATTTCAGGTGGTCACATCCTTTGTCCCGGTCCCTTCATCTGTAAAATGAGAGTACCAGGGACCTGACAAGGCCAGTAAAAGGACTAGGGGCAACAGCAGAGGGCAAGGTGTCTGAACACTGTGTCTGGCTGCTCAATGCAGGTCAGGTTTCTCCTTATCTTCCTTCCTTTGGCTACGTCTAAAGTTCCTGCTTTCTCTATCAAGTCACACTCTGGCTTGTAAGCAAAAATGCTGTTTGTCTATACACAATTAGAAACACAAGTAATAGAACAGAAAATTGTCATCAAAATGCAAATTCTACATTTTCATTTTTGACTGCAATGTAGGTATTAATAACTGGCCATGGAGGCCATTTGTCTCTTATGAGGCACTTGGGCACAAAAATGAAAAAGATTCAAAAGTCAAGCTCCTGAGTTGTGATCTGTGGCTCTTTTACTACAAGTTTGATGGCCTTGGGAAAAATCATGTTCCCTCGACTGAGTTAAAAGATGTTCTATTCCAATTCGGGAGAGGAATTCCTAGGAGTTTAGAGCAGACTCACTAACTTGTTATTAACTTGTCAATATGTTTTAACACTCTGTTCCTACCTTCATGATAATACTACCCATACCCTCCCTCCCTTCCTTCCTTCTTCCCTCCTTCCCATCTTTCATTCTTTCCACTTCTTCTCCCCCCTCTATATTTATCTCTCTACATGTAGCTTGCATGAGTTACACACACGGATGTTTCTCCCAAAGCATGGCAGGCCTTATCTATCTTGGTATCCCCAACACAATGCTTGGCACAAAGAAGAGACTTGATAATTGCTTGTTGAAGGAAATAATGCATTAATGCACCATTAGGTAAAGATGGAATTTTCTCTTTCAAAATCCAGGTGGATTCAAATGATAGTCAGTCACCAAGATTGAGTAAATGGAAAGAGAAAGTTGATTCTAATGGGCAATTGGTGGTCAAGTGTCATACGGCATTTGGAGATTGAACATTACAGCAAATCTCTATGACCAAGATATTAGATGGTCATTTCTTTGTCTCAATTTATAAAATTTAGCTTTAGATCTATGGGAAGGGGTGTCTTTCTTCAATAGAGCTAGCCTTATAAAGAAAAAATTTGGTTAGAGGAAATACCATAAGGACCTCATGTTACGGTGAGGAACATGTGCCATTAGGTTCAAAGAGAACAAATTAGAATCAGAATCTCATCCTGTGTTTCAACAATGAGCCATTTTCCCCTTTCAAAGGAACTGCTCCGCCTTCGTCCCCCTAAAAACACCACCTTCGGATCTTATACATTATTTAGTGGATTCTTCATAGGGAAAAAAAAATCTCCAAAAAGAAAATAAAGAGTCTTCCTTGGTCAAGTGGGGAGAAAAATGGAAACAAAGAAAGACTAAGTGATTTACCCCATGGCATACTAGTCTTCCGATATACAGAAGTTCACAGTTGTAAGTCAGCAGACAACCCTGCTTCATAAAATAAATAGAGCTAAAGCAGAGCCTTAAAAAGATCAAGGTAGGAGGATGCTAAGGCCACATCAATATTTAGTACAGGTGCCATTTCAAATAGAGCCCAGGGAGACACAATACCATTCAAAATAAGACCCAGTTCAAATGAGATTCTTCATATGTGTTTTTATATTCGACTTGTACTTGCAGTGGTGCGTGTGTGTGAGGATAACCAGAACTGCTAGTGTTTAAAGTCAGTATAATTCAGATAAGATGGCAGCTGTGTAAGGAACTAAGAAACACATTAGAAAATCCTATAAATTAAAACTTTTCCCTTTCCTAATTATCTTGATTTTTGAGGAACATATTGTGAAATTTCAGGGGCTAAAGCAGTGATGAATCAAACATTTTGGAAACCTTTGAAATGCTGATGTATTTGTGGTTGAGGATTCTTTTTTTTTTTTTTTTTTTAAACATATGTTTCAAACACAAACAATCTCTGCCATGCATCAGCTGGACTTCGGGGTTTTATCAAAAATGGGAGTTTTTTCAGCTTGATTGGTGGAAAATTCACTTAATTCCACAGGATGACTAATGTTCCAACATAATAAATTTACTAAAGGGCAAAACGTAACACACTACCTACCCCTTACCCCCTCCTAACACTTTGGACAGAACTAAAACTTTTGTTTTTTTCATCTCCAAAAGATATATTGACTAATAATCATTTTGAACATTAGAGCTAGTGAAATTAGGTGCTGTTACCTTCCTCCCTAAATTCTCTAATGAAAAAAGAGAAATTGGGAAGAAGTAGGGGAATGGTCTTAATTCTCAAAATGAAAAAAAAAAAAAAAAAAAAAAAAAAAAAAAAAAAAAAAAAAAAAAAAAAAAAAAAAGATCCAAAGGACAAAACCTAAACTATCAGGCTGGAGATGTCAAAAGGCACCACCAAGTGGTAAACTACAGGAAGTGCAGCTTCCTCTAGTCAGGCACAGGCTGCCCAGTAAGGGCCCTGACTTCCAGAGGGGTGCTGAAGCAAAGGCCCTGAAGCCACTAACCTGGGGCCAATAGGGTACAGTGTTCAATATCATTCGTGCTTCACAATCTCCAAAAGTTATGTAAATACTTCTATAAGTAGCCGAGTCAGAATTCTACCCCAAATCTGCTTTAAAAATAACCAAGAGCTGTGAACCTCTATTTAACTTAGAAAAAAACACAGATCAAGATGTGATGTCAAAAGATTACATGCAGTTGTCTGGGGTTGGAGTGGTAGTTCTTTCTTCTAAATTGTACAACAGATTTATAGCTTCATTTTTAAAAGAACCAAAAGATTTTGTAATGAAAGACTATTTTTCATAAATATATACATATATGTTTATATATAACAGACACATATATACATATATTGACATAGTTATGATTATAGAAGATATATATGCTTGTAGAAAATTTGAAAAATACTAATACAGAAAAAAATTCACTTAAAGTCTGTAACTTAGTAGTACTAAGTCTCTTTTGTTTATACATACAAATTATTTATTTTATAAAACTGGTCTCATTCTATGTTTAAAATGTTTAAATCATCACTTCACAAGCTAAGTGTTGTATAGTGATTGAATGTGTAGAATAAAAAATCAATATTAAATAAGAAAACATAACTTTATACAGAATGATTAGCTCTCTAGGTTGTAGAAAGAGACCGAGTATAATAAGTATACCCTAGGGAACCAGCAGTTAGCGTAATGGCTATGTCGCTGGACTCCCACGTAGTCGACCGCGGTTTGTGTCCTGGACCCGGTGGCTTAAAACTCACGCCGGGCGTGTGTGCGTGCGTGCCCAAGATCCCGAGAGGAGAATGGAGGAGAAGGGATTGCGGCATGACCATCCCCCCTGGGGGGTGATTTCTCGCTTTCTGTCTCTATGTCTCTCTCTGTCTGTCTGGCGAGCGCACGCGCCCTACAGTGAAAATCTCTCCAAAAAAAAAAATAATAATAAGTATACCCTAACCTATAACTAGCGAGATAAATTTAAACTGTGGGCTTCCAAGCAAATATTCTGGAGCTGCCTGAGCCTCTTACCCTATAGCTCTTATCCTATCTTAATCTGCTCAGTGCCAGTAAATGAAAAGTGAACTTGGACTTACATCGTGGCTCTGTCAACAGTGGCCGTAGCACCTTTGACAAGACGCTAATTGCAACAAATCTGTTTCCTCTCTTGAAACATTGAGATGATCATCTTTGTTCCACTTAACTCAGAACGTTATCAGGAGGATAAGTGAAATGATGCAAATCCAGACCCTCTGCAAATTACCCAGTTAGGAAACACTCTTCCAGGTCCCTGGCATCCTCAAATATTTAGTACACAGGAAGCACTCTCAGAGTTCTCCTACGTGAGTGTTGTGACTCTCTTCTAAAAAACTTAACTGGGGGGAGCCAGCAGGTGGCATGGTGTCTAAGGTGCTAGACTCTCACCTGGCCAACCATGGTTCAAGTCCCAGACCTGGTAGCTTGAAACTCACACCAGATGTGTGTGCATGCATATGTGCCCTAAATCCCAAAAGGAGAATGGAGAAGGGATTGCAGCATGGCCATCCCTCCTGAGGAGTACTTCTTGCTTTCTGTCTCTCTGGCAAATGCACACACCCTGTAGCAAAAAAATCTCAAAAAAAAAAACCCAACAGTAACAACAAACTTAATGGGGACATAACTGATTTTGGCAGGGATTGCGGTTTCTCATTTTCACAAACATTTCCCGAGTGGTTTCTGTTGATCTATGTGATCAGTTGTGGAATTTTCCATTCTTATAGGCACCTGATTGCCTTGAAATTTCATTTTAATTTATTTATTCCAAGAGTGAGAAAGAGAGAAAGAGACACAGCCTCTTCTAGCCTCTGCCAACCTAGACCACAGCATGCGTGAGCCCGGCATAATCAGGGACGCCAACTAGCAACCTTCTCATGAGGGTCTGCCTTGAAGAGCATCTACTTTACTACCACACCATTGTCCAGTCTCCCCATTGTGCGGTCCCCCCAATTCTGTTTTATATCTAAACATTTGCTACTTTCTTTCATCCTAGTAAAGCACTCTGCTGATCTAATCCGAGGTTATGAAGTCCCCCCAATATTACTGCCCTGCTTGATACTGCAGCTTCTGCTGTCGCCTTATATTTCTTTCCATCTCATTATCCTCCCCAGTTTACCCACCACACCACCTCCCCACTGTGGTGTGATGACATGGATAATGCATTTCCAATTCAAGTTTTCAGTTACTTCTCATAGGATTTCAATATTTTTTACAGAGATGCCTTCCCTAAGGCCATGTCTCGAACACCCCCCTGCCCCACCCCTTTCAGGGTCCTTTCTATAGGACTGGTAACTTTCTTATCAAATCTGATACAACTGGCAAGTTTCTGTTATGGTTTTGAAGATGACAACTTATAAAAATGTTCTAATTTAGTAAGCCAATTTGTTCATTTCACTTTTCTAACACTACGTGAAGTTCCTCATGTTGTGCAATAATTTTGGACTTTTCTATCACTTTCTTGTACTTAAACAAAAACGTCTTTTGTCCCTTTTTGGACAGGACACCTTACATGCAACTAGCAGCCCAAGCCAGAGGAGACCCTGTACTGGCCCACACACCTGCTGAGAGGAGACTGCTATGGCTTAATGTATCCAAATACAGGTGAGAGTGCTCACCAGGACGCCTGGGGTGTGCTACTGCAGTTACTGTGGAGGGAGGACGAAATACTGATGAAATCAACATCATTCAAGTTAATAATTGTAAATTACATAAGTAGACCCACTATTAATTCTCCAAAGAAATATTTCCAAAGCTAAACAAAAACCTTTTAATCACCTTTGAGCCATGTCTTTGAAAACTTACTTTCCCATTTTGTTTCCCTAACCCCTCCTTCCCTTCCTAGACCAATTTGGATTCCTCCTGGGCTACGAAAGGGCAGGAAAATGGGGAAAATGAAGATTATCGAAATGAAAATGGAAGTGGCAAAGATAAAGAGAGTGAAAAGGGTTACAATGACACGTGGTGAGGCCAATCTGAGTAGGAGTTAACTAGAAAAATGATCTGAAAACTAATATTTATTGCTCTGTTTCCCCATGGGAGGGAGAAAAAAGAAACATGCTACATGTCCTACCTGATTAGCCGAAATGAATGTTAGTGGAGTGCTAATGCACATGTGCGGTAATGTGTAGTTTTGGGGTTTCTTCCTTGATTTATGTTCTCGCAGACAGCCTCTCCACTCATCATCTTTTTACACAGTGTCCTTTGCTTATGGAGCCAGCTTAGTTCTTTAAGGCTCGGTCCAAGTAGCATCTGTCTCATAAGATTACCCATGATTGCTTCACCCATAGCCCTCTCTATTCTGAAAAATCTCTGCCCGAGTGGATGGCATGCTTCTCTGGAGTGATAGCATCTATCAAAAATGTGCACTCCGGTGTATTCATCCCACACCCTTCTAACGGGTATTTATCTATTAATACAAATGCTGCACCTTCTACTGAATACTAAGGCCCAGTGCTCATTCCTCTGATTTGGAAATACAGCTGCTGTGACTTTGTTCCACCTGGCTAAGGTGGAAGATAACTGTGGCTCTTACCAAACCTCCCAGAAATGCCATCATAAAGTGGTCATCAAAGTCTACTATAAAGCCTAATCCCCTGCCAAAAATTACCATGGCACTGACGGGTTGTCCAGGTCTCCAAACAGGGTTTGCAGGGTGGTAGAGTGCTTCTCTGCCCAAACAGAATAGATTGATCCCCTCTACTGTATAAGCTTGCCTTTCTGAGCTGGAGAAAGCATTGCCGCAGTGATACTTAACACCAGCACTGGCAGCTGAAGAGCTCAGTCATTCACTGCCTCAGTGATGGGCCGTCAAAGAAAACGAGAGCTATACATACACAGATCTTCGCTATTCATCATGACTGCTTTGGGGAACAACAGTTTTAGCACCATTTCATGCTCTTAAAATAATGCTTCAAAGAAAGAAAATTACTTACTGCCTTCCCACGTACAATGCAAAAGATTTAACGCCCCTTCCACCCTCTTCCAATGGGCAAGATGAAAGAATGCATATGCTATTGCTTCGCTGTCTCCTCTCTTCAGGATATGTTCTGGGGGTAGGATTAAGCTTTTCATTTCTAGTAGGTACTGAAATAAAAAAAAAAGGCAGGAGACAGATGTGTTAATAATACATAGTAATTTAGAATTCAATATTGAAAACAGAGATTGATTTCCCTAAAGCCACCATTTGTAAGCATTTCATCAAACCTGCAACCTCATTCCTACATTTGAGGGCAATTACTGAAACATACATTATCCCAAGTTTGCTGACAGATGATTAGCCTTGTGCTGGTTTCCTACGGTGATGATCAGAGGTTTTCGGGCTAAGATACTCTCATCAAAGAAATAGAGACTCAAATAACAAAGGAAAACTTAGAAGACATAATTACTTGGTATACTTTTGTAATCAGAATGAAATATATAAAACAGACACATAAAGCTTAAGAAGTCACACGGCCAAAACCAACCACGCTAGAAAGATTTGACATGGTCTAGCACTGCCATTACTTTTTACTGAACAAGTCTATTGAGAAGACAGAATTCATCCTGTGGAAAAAGTTACCCAGACCTGCTCAGATGCTGGAGAGAGAAAGAGTAGCCCCTTGAGCATGGAAGCCCCAAAGGAGGGGAACAGTACAGAGCCCAGACTCTAGCGGTCTTACAGATCCATTTCCAAAGACTGAAGCGGTCTTGGCTTTCACCTCTTCATTCCCATCTTCTATAAAGGAGATGCAGGTACAGGGCAAGAGTGAATGTTCTTCCTGGGGCCTTAGAGAAGACTGTTTCCATTTTTTTTATTCGTTTGTATTTATTTACTATAGAATATACAAGGGAGCAAATTTAGAAGGGTATTTTATATTTACAAGTGTTAACCTCTCTTGGCTGGCTAGGACTCTCCCTGCGCTTCATCCCTCATTGCCTCTCCTCTCTGACCATCTCCAGCAAACACACATGTGCACACACATGCACACCACCTTCATCAACAACCTTCAGCCATCTCCTTTACGATAGGAAATAGCAGATAACGGAGGGGTGTGTTCAATGAACGCAGGATGAATGCTGCAAAAGGAAGTTCCGTGGAAAGAGATGTTCAAAACTTTTAATGCCAGAAATAATTACCTGTGAACTTTTCAGTCTGTGGAAATATATAAAAGGAGGTGAAGGGTAAAAGGGTGTCAAGAAACAGAATGGTGATTATAACTATCAATGTCTCCTTATCACCTAGCTGGGCTTTTAAATGCCCCAGGCATCACTGGCTGTCTCTAAGCTTCCTCTGGGAGGCATACAGCCCTGCAGGAGCTGGGAGGACACTCAGGCACCTTGGCTTAGCATCTAAAGCTTTCCTCCTACTGGGCCTGAGCTCTGAAGACACCTCCAAGATTCTGACCTCAAAGCAGAAAGAATAGGAATGCAAGAGAGAGAGAGTCCGAGAGTGGCAGAGCGGTGATGCAGTCCTCATACCTGGGGGCAGGTGAGAGAGCACATCCTCCTCGGCAGAAAGACCACAGTTGAAGGGCCTCTCTCTTCAGGCTGGTCCACCAGAGGTGCTTTTTATTTCAATGGGAACTCACAAACATGAGTTACAAAAGAATATTCCGGTCATCTGCCTTTTGGGATTTCAAAAGCTTTCCTCCTACATCTTGTTTTTAAACACTTTAGAACAAAACTCTTTGGAGAAAAGTAACAATGGAGAATGACCCAACAATCCATCCAGCACCATGTTTATAATGAATGGCAACCATAGCGTAAAGATAACGGAGATGCCTGGCTAGCCTCCATTCATTTTCTTACTTTAGCAGCAGCCATTGTAATGTGCATTGCTACTGCCCTGAGGGTCTTTAAACATCCCAAGCTGTACGTCATGAGAATCACAATAATACTTCATTTGTAAAGTGCTTCAAACTGAATTAACTACTCAGTACGTTAGAGAAGGAAGACTATTTGGTTACCCCCAATAATTACCAGAAAAACACAGAAGAAGAAAAAAACAATCCTTGCCTAATGGGATCCCTAGAATAAGATTTTGCTCTGACTTTCTAATAATTATTCATAGCTACAGTGTCTATCAAATAGTAATTTTTAGGAAGGAGCATGGAGTATGAACTTTGAAACCAATTAAATAAGAAAACAACTAGCTCACATATCCAAGGTTACAGAAATCTCCTTAAAACCCCCGAGAATCAACAGTAGCTGAAAGAAAAGTTTAAACTGTTATTTCTTAATTTCTATGATTTGGATAAAAGCCTTTCAAAGTCCTCTCACTAAGCATTTATGAAGAAACTATCAGGAATAGGGGCACCTAAAAAGTGGAGATCATAGTCACCCCATTTGTGGATAGAAAACAGACTAAGAATAGGTAGGGCAGAAGAAAGCTGATGGGGAGGTGGAGGCGCTCAGAAAATAGCCGGCAAAGATGAATACTATAACTCTGTCATCTCTGTTCACTACAGTGGCGTCTGCAACATATGGTTCAGTTCCTTCTGGGTACCAACAGTTGGAATAATGGCTATATCGCTGGACTCCCATGTAAGCGACCCACAGTTCGAGTCCCAGACCCGGTGGCTTAAACTCAGATGGCTTGCTCCTCCTGCAGGCTGGATGGAATGCATGTGGCTTTAAGGACGCATGTGGCTTTTCATAGCCTTCAGCGTGGGCCGTGAGGTAATGGTCTGTTTCTCTTCTAATCTTTGTGCCTGTGCAGTTTTCACACACTGCCTTCTAGTAGTTAGCCACGTGTCTTTCCTTGCAGCTGAATCATAAGGCCCTCAAGATCATGAACCTTATCATCTTTATCTTAATTTCCCCTACTGCACTTCCTACAGGGACTTGCACATTATGGAATTTCTTTCTGTTTTTTTTTAGTTTTAAGTTGGATGAAATTGAAACTACACTTCAAGAAGTCTCTCAAATGAGCATCCTGGCCTAATTAGTGTCATGGGGCTAACCAAGGCAACTCACCAAGGAAACAGCTCTGCCTACTCATCCTATCTATTTTTTTGGCAGAAAGAGGTTATGCCGATAAAGAAGATTTATATTCCCTTATTGTTCCAAACAAAATGCTGGCCCTAACCGAAATGATTAAGGCTAATAACAACAATGTGTTATGTTCCTGGCCCAGACTTAAAGTGACTGGCAAGATGAGTTCTCAAACGTGCAACATTTAAATTAGAAAGGCATGGAACAACATTTCACTTCTTACTTGTCAAGAGAAAATAAATGGGAGAGGGCAGAACCTGATCCACAAGTATGCAGAAATCAACTAGAACTGGAGCCCACAGATCAGAGCACGCGCTCTGCCCGTCTATACCGATGACTTGGCTTCTCTTAGCCACGCCAGCACCTGCGTCGTCTCGCCTGCCGTTCTGCCTCTGACTTCCTTCTCGGATTCTCAGATCACACTGACCTTCAAGTAGAGGTCTTCTGAAGGTTTGGGGAAGCAACTTTTCAAAATCTGTGTCAGAATTCAGTTCCTTATGTCCAACACAGGAGCACAGAGTCAGGACTCACACAGGAGGGGAAAGCCAAGGTCTCTGGGTTGAGTAGCTTCCTCCTAGAAGTAGTTGAGCAGCAGGCACCTCACTGGTCAGAGAAGCTGCAGGCCCATCCCAGGGAGCCCACATGCCTGCTAAATTCTCTGTTGTCATAGTCTTAAAATTCTATAATAATTTAAATGAAAATGACCCCAAAGTTATCCTTTACATAAATATTAATGCCAAGGGATTCATTCATACTCCCCATTTTCTCAGATTCTCAATACCAACTACAGCATAAGTCTTATGAAATCATTAGCAAAAATATGAAATAAACAAAATGTGAAAGAACAAGTTAATTAAACTGTAGCATATTTAGATGATAATTCTCAAGCTGTTCCCCAAAACCAGGTAGCAGAATATTTACTAGCACAGGGAAATGCTGATGATGCATCACTAAATGGAAAAAAAAGTATCTTCTAATATATAAATATAGAGATTATGGGAACCAGCAGTTAACATAATGGCTATGTCACTGGACTCCCACGTAGTCGACCGCGGTTCGCGTCCCGGACCCGGTGGCTTAAAACTCACACCGGGCGTGTGTGCGTGCGTGACCAAGATCCCGAGAGGAGAATGAAGGAAAAGGGATTGTGGCGTGGCCATCCCCTCTGGGGGGGTGATTTCTAGCTTTCTATCTCTCTGTCTCTCTCTCTCTTTCTGGCGAGCGCACGAGCCCTATAGCGAAAACCTCTCCAAAAAAAAAAAATAAGAAGAAATTATTTTGATAATTAAAAATGTAAATGCAGAAATTAATATGAGAAGATCACAGATTGAATGTTAATGGCTAAATATTTTATTTTATGGAAGGTTACTTTCTTTTGTGTGCTGTCTGTGTTTTCTAAATGTTCTGTCATAAGCGTTTGTACTTTTTTATTGTTTTATTCAACTTTATTTATTTATTTATTTATTTTAATTTGACCAGAGAGGGACAGAGTGAGAGAAATAAAGAGAGAGAGGGGGGATAGTGAGAAAGCAAGCCGCCAGGTCCAGGACTTAAACTACAGTCGGCCATGTGGGAGTCCTGTGCCCTTAACCACCATGCCACTTGCCAGCCTACAGTTTTACTTTTATTTATTTTTTTAAGAGAAATTTTTGCTATAGGGTGTGTGCACTTGCAAGAGAGACAGAGACACAAAGCAAGAAATCACCTCCCAGGGGGATGGTCACGGTACAATCCCTTCTCCTCCATTCTCCTCTCAGAATTTTGGGCGTGTACACACAGGTGCCTGGCATGAGTTTAAAGCTGCCGGATCTGGAACCTGAACCATGTTCAACCATGTGGGAGTCCAGCAACGTAACCGTTACGCCATCTTCTTGTCCCTATAGTTCTTTTTATATATGTACAAATGTAATATAAACCTATTTTTTAGATTTGCATTACAATACAAAAAGCAAATCACATAAGCAAAAGATAATCAAAGAGGGCAATATTTTGCATGTCTGTAATGGTTGGTACAACTGGCTCTGATGGAAGGGTCTAAGCCCAAAAAAGATGTTTTAATATATCATCGAAGAGTTCAGAGAATAAAACTATTGCTATTAAAAGAGATGGTATGTAATACAAGTTTCAATGTCGCCTACTCCCTGGACTCAATAAGATCCACACGGGAAATAGGACAAATCCACTGCAAGCAATCACGGCTCACTCAGATCACACTGCAATGGAGAACGAGGGGCACGTCACCAAAGTTCCCTGTCTCAGCACCTCACATCCACCACCCACATCACCAAAGTTCCCTGTCTCAGCGCCTCACATCCACCACCCACGTCACCAAAGTTCCCTGTCTCAGCACCTCACATCCACCACCCACGTCACCAAAGTTCCCTGTCTCAGCACCTCACATCCACCACCTGCCACTCTGAACTACTGCTTGGAATCTAGCTCTACTATTGGGGTGTCAGGAAAGTCATGATGCATTTTTGCATAGAGAAATACATCCTGTCTTTCCAGATGACCTAACATTTGTCTATGAGATCTTAGATACTTTATTTAATGTCTTTGAATCTCAGTTTGCTCATCTTAAAACCAGAATAATAAAAACACACATTTTACTTATTTTCATTTTGAAGAGGACATCGTATCTGTAAAGCATTAGAACAGTAGGTGACACATGGAGTGTTCACTGAATAGTAGCTATTTTTGCAAACAATGTCAAAATGAAATGTTCATATTATTGCAGAAGTGACATGTTTTGTGCATGTAGATGTTCCACAGGTAACTGAGTCTATTCTAGGTAAAATATTAGCAGTTAAATCTTAGTAACAGATTGGTTGAAGAACTGGCTACTGGAAGTCACCAACAGAACAATCTGAAAACCAGAATAAAGCAAAGACGAACTGCTAAATTCAACCTAGTGATCCACAGTACCACTGAGAGATCCTCATGACCAGGGACCTGCTCTGTCCTTGTTCACTTACCCACCCATCCGTTACTTTGCTTTCCAGAAAAATATGCGAGTGGCCCCATACATGCCAAGAATACAGACATGGGTGCACCAACAATTTACCTCAAGGGTACAGACATGAATCAGGTCCCTACCGTGATGATCTGCACTCATTGTGGGAAGAAAAGAGGGAGAGAGATGGATAAATGGAGGGGAAGATAGAAGAAAGAGAGAAGGTACTGACGAGCAGTAAAATTCAATACCCCGGATGCCTTGGTAAGAGGTACGCTTGGCACAGGAAGCAGATGGAGAGCACTGGGTTTCAGAAGGCTTCACAGAAAAAAAATATATGAGCCAATCTGATTAAAGAAACCAGAGTTTATGCTGCAAAGATGAAGAGAGGGGGATTCCAGGAGAGGGGGATTCCACTGCAGTAGGCAGTCGAGATGGGAGTCGGTGCAGAGTGTGGTTTTGATTCAAATGGGGTAGCTGTGTGTAGGACTACCAGGTGGGGGAGAGATGGAAGTTAGCAAAGTCTTAGGAAGGTCTTGTCATAGTCCAGGTGAAGGGGAAAGTGACTTGCCCAGGATTTGTTGCCTGGCAAGAGAAGGGATCAAGGCCAAGTGTAAATGTTTTAACTTAGGTAACTGGAATAACACGATGTCTTTAGCAGGGCTAGAGACCTCAGAGGAGGAAAAGTTAGCTGTGTGAAGGTAACAAAAACAGTCTAAAGTGCTACAGAACATCCCGGAGAGATGGTGTGGGGCAGCTGGATGTGCAGCTCTGGAGCTTAGGGGAGAAGCTGGAGACACAGATTTGGGAGTTCTGTTCCAGAGGTGGGAATCCAGGAGATTTCCCAGGAGAACTAGAAGCAATAAAAAGAGGCAGGAAGGGTGCTCCCTAGAGAATCAACAGGAAGGGTGGGCAGGAGAGGAGAGCTTGCAGGAAGAGAGGCTCAGAGATGCAGGTGTGGCACAGAGAGGTGTTGTGGAGTGAGATAGCTCGAGATATAAAGAGTGGTCGGGACTCAGCCTAGGTGGCACAGTTGGCAGATGCAGTGCTGGAAGCCACATGGCTGACCACTGGTTTTGATCCCTGGCCTGGTGGCCCTGAAACCCACTGGTTATACATGTATATGCCCAAGATCCTAAAGAGCTGGAGGACTGGAGGAAGGGGATCATGAATGCAATAAAACCCTGCCGAGAGAGTCTCTCTCTCCTCTTCCTCACCCTTCCCTCATGTTACACATGCACAGGGAATATAGTTTTGTTTTGTTTTGTTTTGTTTTGTTTTTAACTGAAAAAAAAAAGTGGTTAGGGGAACCAGCAGATGGCATAATGGTTACATTGCTGGACTCCCATGTTGTTGACCACAGTTCGAGTCCTGGACCTGGCAGCTTAAAACTCATGCTGGACATGTATGTGTGTGCCCAAGATCCCGAGAGGAGAATGGAGGAGAAGGGATTGTGGCGTGGTCATACCCCCTGGGGGGTGGTATTTCACTTTCTGTCTCTCTGCCTCTGTGTCTCTGGTGAGCACACGCGCCTTGTAGCAAAAAAATCTCTTTTAAAACAAAGTGGGGGGGGGTGGTCAATGAGCAATGAGAGCAAAGGCCGAGGAGGGATGGAATAGAGTGAAGTTTGAGAAGAGGCCAAAGAATCTGGTGGCCTGGGGGGAGTGACCTTGGTGGTGATGATCTTGATGGGGATGACCTTGTGGGGCTTGGCCTTCATGTTAGCAGTTGTGGTGGTTTTGTTAAAGAAAGAGACTGCTTAGAAACATTTTATTCCTGAGAAATGTGGCTGAAAATCAGGTTTCTGTTCATTTTCCACTGGGTCATATTTCTACAATATGTTCTCCCTATTCTAATCCAAAAAATGCTTTGGGACAAAATATGACTCAATCCAAAGACATTTAGATTGACATAATATTCCTGAAATGTGCCATTGATATACAATATCATAGACAATCTGCCGGGGTATTCTAAATTTCTGCTTCCACGCTTCAAGCATTTTAAATACTAAAACCCAATGCACATTATGTTTCCTAAATTGGATTAAAAAGCAATTTTATACTCTGTCAATCAGCTTTACCAAGATATAAGAGGAGGACTGCCTCAGTGTTTGCACAAAATAGAATTTCCATCACTCTAACAATTATAATACGATATTTTACCTAGAACAGACTCAGTCCCATCGATACTCCATTAGCATATACAATTACCAGGATGTTTTCCTCTATAAGCCTCTTGAAATCTCCATGAAATTAGAGTTCCTAGATTAATATTAGATGAGCAATAAAATAAGGTAAATTTTTAATGGGAATGCATTTCTGCTCCTAACATTCTTCATCTTTCCCCCTCTATTTTCTCATGACTTTCCACACTCCTAGACTTACCATTTTTAAACTATAAATCTATTAGGCTAGCTCCTCACTTCCCTACTCTGCCAAGCCCAGGCTGCTCTGTCTGCAACACTAGCATGAGGAGTATGACAAGCCTCCTCCCGAGTACCTGCAGGGACTTCCTGCTACTCCTGGGTGAGCCCAGAGAGAAGGGCACAGGTTTAAAAATTTGGGGTTTAGACAAAATTAAGGTGAAAGCTTTCCCTCATGGTGGTGGTGGTTCTTCTCTCTCAACAACTTCATCCACAACACCCAGGCATCCCCAAGAACTGGCCCTGGTTCTCTCAGCCTCCTCTTAGCTGCTCAGAGTGAGGGTGGAATCTCCTGTCCTCTGGGTGGGACCTTGGAAGATGAGATTTCCTGGTGGTGCACCATATGGTGACAGTATCCCAGTGCCTGAGATATGCTGGGTTGTTGGAAAAGTCATGATGTATTTTTTTTTTTTGAGAGATTTTCACTGTAGGGCACGTGCGCTCGCCAGACAGACAGAGAGAGACATAGAGACAGAAAGCGAGAAATCACCCCCCAGGGGGGATGGTCATGCCGCAATCCCCTCTCCTCCATTCTCCTCTTGGGATCTTGGGCACGCACGCACACGCGCCTGGTGTGAGTTTTAAGCCACTGGGTCTGGGACACGAACCGCGGTCGACTACATGGGAGTCCAGCGACATAGCCATTATGCTAACTGCTGGTTCCCATGATGTATTTTTCTATGTTTTCCTATGCAAAGTAGTAGGTGCTCAGTAAGTGCTAGCTGAATCACTATTGGGAGGGAAAGAAGACTACCCTGTAGAAGTGTCTGCCCTTGGAGAATACAGAGACTGATGGATAGCAGCATGAGGAAGTAAAGCTGTGGAGACACCTCCCAGTTATTCTATGATAGCAGAGTTATATGGTTAAGTAAAGGTAGTTCAAATATGCTGTCATTGACAGAAGACTTTAAAAGATGTGTAGCTTCTAACTGAGGGAAGAAAAGAAAGAATTCTTTTTCTGAGATGAGAACCATTCCGGGAGCCATTCCTCCTCCACTAACAAGAACGGACACTAAGAGAAAACGCAGAGAGTGGGGATATGGAAGATGAGCAATCACTGCTGGGAGACAACAGACCTGTTGGTCCTGATCTAAAAGAAGCATCTGCTGACTTTCAAGTGGGCCCAACAACCCAAGTACAAATGGCATTAGTGCCCCAGGGAAGGAAACTAACTGCTCATTTTCTCATGGGCTGAATTAGAAACACTTAGGGAATAGTGAAAATTTAGTAGAAACTAGACATATTTTGCTAGAAGAGCTAATAATGGTGGGTTCAGTGGGTATATGACAGGTAGCCCTACAATCTGCTACTCGAGCAAGGAAATTTGAGTTATATCATGAAATAAGGGGTGGTCTGTGCCTTTATGAGAGGTAGACACAGGACACACTGCTTCTGCAATGAAGAGGTAATGAAGGAGGAAGAAGCATAGATGCCTTTTGGGTAACCCTATGCATACTTACCCCAGACTTACAGGCCTGTTCCACCCAAGCAAGCAGAGAGAACAGGAGGGCATGGGAAACACATCAGAGGCATGAAGTGCTTTGCTGAGTAGAGGACCTGGTTGGAGAGGGAGGACAAGGCTCAAGGAGGTACTAGGCTCTGACAACATGTAAGACCCAGATGGGAAACAGGTCATTTTTTAAAAAAAAGAATTCATTTATTTCACTTTATTTATTTATTTTAATTTGACCAGAGAGGGATTGTGTGTGTGTATATGTGTGTGTGTGTGTGTGTGTGTGTGGGTGTGTGTATGAGAGAGAGAAAGTGAGAAAGCAAGCCACCAGGTCTGGGACTCAAACCATGGTCGGCCACATGGGAGTCTGGTTCCCTTAAGCACTATGCCACCTGCCAGTTGCAAGAAATGGGTAAATCTTAATCAGGCACAGGCAAAGGATTGCCTAGCAACTACAAGGCTGCAGGATCCTAGAAGAGAACAGCTACAGCCAGAACATGCTAGAGCTTCCCTCAAATCTGAAGGTTTAAAGAGACCCTGAGGGTATTCAAGGTCAGAGGTATCATGGTGCCACTGTCATATTTTCGTGTTGTTCTTCTTCAGGCTAAGGTGGCTCAGGAAATACCTATAATAACATGTTTCTAGGCAGCTTCTATTTCTACCCAGCCTGAAAGCAAAGAAATAAAGCTGAAGTTAAAAAGAGATGAGGGAGTACACACGTATCAGTCATGAACTAGATGAGTTATACTGTGTAACTATTTATTTGTCATCGGCCCTTTAAAGCTATTACTTTTATCCCCATTTTACCAAAAAAGAGGATGGGCACCCTGCCACAGTTCCCTCTGCTGCCACCAACAGGAAATAGTGAGAGTGATAATTTTTGAACACTTTTAAACCATTTCAATGATACTCCACAGCTCTGCTGACCTTTAGGTTGCTGCTCTTTGCTCTATCACTGTAATTAATGTATTTTCCCAGTAATGACACAAATTCTACATGATGGGCCAGACAAGTCACAGAATAAATATAAATAGCTAACCATCTTCTACCTTCTAGTAGTGGCAAAGGAATGCAAACTAAAAGAAAAAAATTTTTACTTATAGTTAATAAATTCATAAATGTTTGTTATTTTCTTTCTTTCTTTTCTTTTTACTCTTCTAAGCAAGCTGCTAAGTGATGGTGAGGATATGATAAAATGGTGAAAAAAAAGTTGCCTGCTGAAGGAAGCATAAACTGCTACAATCTTTTTTTGGTAAGCAATTTAGCAATAAATATAAAGAGCCTTAAAGTGCCTTTTCATATAACTCAGTAACTCTCATTCTATAAATCTACCCTCAGGAAATAATTTTGAAGACTAAAAAATCTTTACGGCCAAAGAGTTTCACTACAGAGATTAACCTCTAGTGTGAAACTAATGTTTACAATACAGGAGTAAAAAGTAAATACTTCTTTTCAACAAATGGTGTTAGAGAAATTGGATATTGATATATAGAAAAGAATTAAATGAGACCTTTACCTTATACTATACACAAAAGTCAACTCAAAATGCATTAAAAACTTAAATGTAAGACCTGAAACTATAAAACTTATTAAAGAAAACACAGAGGAAAAGCTTCTCTTTTTTTCATGACAGTGGGTTTTGAAATAATTCCTTGGATACAACACACAAAAATACATGCAACAGAAGCAACAATTGACAAATGGGACTACATCAAACTGAAAAGCTTCTATACAGTGAAGAAAACAGTCAATAAAGTGAAAGACGACCTATAGAATTGGAGAAAATTATGCAAACCATGTTTCTGATGAGGAGTTAATATCTAAAATATATAAGGAACTATTACAACTTAATAGCAAAAACAAACAAATGGATAAAAACAACCCAATAATCTTATTTATAAATGGCCAAAGGCCCATTACAAAGACATTTCTCCAAAGAAAACATAAATGGTCAGCTGGTATACAGAAAGATGTTCAACAGCACTAATCATCTGGAAATTAAAATTAAGGCCAAATTTTAGCTCATATATATTAGGGATGGTTGCTATTAAGAAAATAACAAGTATGAATAAGGATGTGGAGAAACTGGAACCCTTATGCACTATTGGTAGGAATGTGTAATGGTGTAGCCAATAAGGAAAATGGTTTGGAAGTTGCTTTAAAAAATACCAAAAATAAAATTATTATATGAACCAGCAATCCCCACTTCTGGGTATTCATCTAAAAGAAGCAAAAACAGGATCTTAAAGAGATATTTGCCCTATGTTCAATGCAGCATTATTTATAATAGCTAATAGATGAAAACAATCCAAACATTCCTGGAGAAATATGCATTTTTCATATGCATCTACCACAAATGTTTTTGGCACTGTGACAGAATTAGTATACCAGCCTGCAAGCCAAAAATGTGTCTCCACGTATGGAAGGGTTTGTGGTGTAGATGTACAGTACTAAGAATAATACATCACATTTGTGGAAAGTCATGGATCACTAATAAACATGTTCCCCCCCATTCCACTCCAATATAAATCTCAAAATTTCTATGAAACAACAGGGCAGATAGAGAAGGACAAATGTTGTATATGAATATGGTGGAATGTTACTCAGCCTTAAAAAAAAGGAACTCTTGCCATGTGGGACATGTGGGATGACCTTGAGGACATTATGCTAAGTGAAATAAGCCAGTCACAGATGAAAAAGTTCTAGAGCTCTTCTGTACAACAATGTGCATGTAGTCAGCAATACTGTACTATACATTTAAAAATGTAAGAGACAGATCTTAGGCTTTGTGTTTTCCATACACACACACACACACACACACACAAGAAGTAGCCACTAAACTGCACAGAATATCTTAAAAGGGTTTGAATACACATGGATTAAGACTTAGATTTTATCATTAAGTTGGAGGATAGCCTTCTTAAGGTCAAAGAACTCTGAAAATATGTAATCCTCCTCAATAAAAAATAAATATACACTAAGCACCCAACCTTAAAATTCAAGTTAAGAAATCCATGTTAGTTTCAGGACCAGCAGATGGTGTAATGGCTATGTCGCTGGACTCTCACATAGTCAACCGTAGTTTGAGTCCCAGACCTGATGGCATAAAACCCACATCAGGTGCATGTGCATGTGTGCCCAAAATCCCAAGAGGAGAACCAAGGAGAAGGGATTGCAGCATGGCCACCCCCCTGGGGAGTGATTCTCACTTTCTCTCTCTCTCTGTCCTTCTCTGTCTCTCTGGAAAGTGCACATGCCCTATAGCAAAAAAACTCTCAAAAAATAAAAAAAGAAATCCATGTTAATTTTTTTAATGAAAGTACTAAAAGTGCATAGGAAAAATAGCTATAAGGAAGTAGTTTTAAATATGACTAGTTGATAGTATTATGAATGATTTCTTTATAATTTTCACTAATATAAAAATGAATTCATTTTTGTAAGATTATTACAGAGAAAAAAACATATCTACTACTATCTGTAACAAAGAAATAATTTAGTCTCTTTTTTAAAAGCTTGTCAAAAAATTGAAGTTGTCTTTGGCACCCTGACACAATTAGTATGCGATCCTCCAAACCAAAGCTGTGCCTTCATATACATGTGGTGCAGCTGTGAAGTACTAAAGACACATAAGCACTAGTAATCTCAGATTTGTGCAAAGTCATGGCTCACCTATAGGTTTCTTCCTGCACCACTCCAACATAAATCTCAGAGCTGCTATGAAACAACAGGTCAGGTAGAGAAGCACACTTGCAGAAAGTGAGCCCAAAATTCAATATATTAAAGTAACATAAAGAGAAAGGCATAGAACTAAGATGAGGGTAGTCCTTTATCTGTCCAGAATTACATGAGCAAAAGCTTTTTCTTAATTGTCAGAGGGGTGTGCACTTGCCAAAAGAGAAACAAAGAGACCGAGAGATGAAGAAAGCATCTTCCAGTGGGGTATGGTCATGCTGCCAATCCCTTTTCCCTCCATCCTGTAAGGATTTTGGATGCATAGACACAGACACACAGCATGTCTTTCCAGTCACCAGAGTACAGAATTCAAACTCTGATCAGTCATGTGGGATCTGGCTTCCTTAACCACTAGGTTACAAAGTTGACTTTTTTTGAAAAAAAAGAGAAATACACTTTCTTTTGATGAAGAATACTCTCTAAATACAAAACTTGTATTTTAATCCCATTAATACAAAATATCACTAACTGCTTCAAGATTTCTTTTTCTTCTTTTTAATTTTTTTTATTTTGAAATTATGATTCCTAATTTACAAATAATCATTGTAAATTAGGAATGTACCCCTTTGGAGACATACAGTATGGATTTTCAAGGCGTGCATATAGTATGTAATAATCAAATCAAGGATATAGACATATCCATTGTCTTCAGTATTGAATATTACATAATATCGTACCCATTCAATAATAGTTCTACTAGTTTCTTTTGTTTTGTTGGGAGGTATATATTGAATTGGCAGAGACATGTTTGCTTGGCTATGGTAGACTTTCATAACCTACTCCACTTATTCACATGCATCTTGTATCGCTCATATTCTTTTAAACCTTCCCACCTACCTCTCTGTCTTTTTGAACTGTGTACTCGGTTCTAGAAAATCATCAGCACATTAAGATCCTAACACACCACCCCCTGCCAAAGTTGTCCTCCAAAAGGAGCCAGCAGCAAGTACACTATAGTGAGAGACAAAAAAAGGGAAGAGATGAATTCTGATGATGAGGTACAGGCTTCATGGAAGCGACTTAATTGTGGTGGTAGAGACAGCAATGAAGAATGAGTAGGATTTCCAGAGAGGAAGCAAAAAGGGAAGGAGAGAAGGATATTTCTGGAGTGATAGAAGGAGCTAGAAAAAAGTGAAAAAAAAAAGTTGGGTAAGATTATGACAGGTCCTGAAGAACCCCTCAAAGTGTTATACCTTCTGTGAGAGTTGGAGGCACAGCTGCAAATCTTGGGAGGAGAGGGACGATTTGTAAGGATGAGTCCATGTATGCTGTACACTAAAACTTCAGAAACCCTAGTGGTTAGCATCTAACTGACTGCTTACAGGGTTCGCTTTCAGAATGGAGACCTGTGGCTTTTCACTATTTTTATTCATTTCCCAGAACGGTGGTGTGGTAAAGAGCAAACTTACTCCCTCCTAAGAGAGCTCCTAAGAATAACTCTCCTCAGGTAAATAATATTTACCATTGGTGATGAAATATTACCTATACATCTTTGCTTAATGGGACACCTGATGAAACTAAGGTGGAAATTTACGGAAGGCAGTTTTCGGCTATTATATTTTCTTTCTCCCTCTGAGCAGACTGTAACTAGGTAAAATGGCAGGTAGATAAGACAATTCCGGTGGTAAAAAAGACAATGTCCTGTGACAGAGAAAAAGAGGTCATGGAAGTGTTTAAGATACGACAATGTCTTGAAGAATTCTGAACAAATATTCCGTAAGGAATTGAATGCCTTGGGAAGCAATGTGCGCATTATTATTTAAAGGGATCAAGCCCAGACTGTTCTGCCCCTGGTGGGACCTGGGAGGTGACAGAGGGCTATTTAAGAAGATAACCCACATCAGTTCTGGCTCCACCATCTAACTGCTGTATGACTGTGAGTGGGTTACTTAACTTCTCCAAACCTTCAGTGTCCTCACTGAACAGCAATGATATGATATGATGCATCTCACAGTGTTGTTAAGATACAAAAAGAGAGGGTATGTGTAGTTCAGTCAGCACTGCATCTGACACACAAACATTCAGTAGAACCAGTAATAAAATAATTATCATAATATCAGGATGAGGAAAAAGTCAAATTTAGATGGGGAGTGGTATCATTTTTGAATGACCCTTCTTATGCCGAGAACCCAACAGTTAATATCCTTCATTGATGTCTCATTAAAGCTAAGGTTATTTTTTGCCTTTAAAGGCACCATGTGCATTTGCTAAAGTATCAGCAAGCAGTCCAATAAACTTCACATGCAAACGATGTTCAAAGCACCCTGCATTTAGTACATGGGGACTGGAGGTTTGAGATCCCCTTCCCTGTAGAGATGTCAATAGTTGAGGAGGACAGGAAAAAGATTTTGCCCTGAGCATAATCACCAACAAAGCAGGTGATGGAGGATCATTTTCTCCAGGCATTCTGTCTTCTCTGCTTCACAATTAGGAAGTACAGAGAAGTACAATATTTCAAACATTTCTACTTTTAAAATAATTCTATTTTGCAGATGAAGTTGACCATGTCAAGTTATGGCAGTCTTTTTTTTTTTTTTTAAGAGGTTTTTGCTATAGGGCACGTGCACTCACCAGAAAGACAGAGAGAGACAGAAAGTGAGAAATCAACCCCCCCGGGGGATGGCCATTCCACAATTCCTTCTCCTCCATTGTCCTCTCAGGATCTTGGGCACGCACGCACACGTGCCCAGCATGTGTTTAGGCCACCAGGTCCGGGACTCGAACTGCGGTCGACTACATGGGAGTCCGACGACATAGCCATTACACCAACTGCTGGCCCCATGTTATGGCAGTCTTAAACTATTTTCTTAGGGCTTTTATATACTTCTAGAGGCTAAATTAACCATTTCAGACCATTATCATAGAATTAATTATTACTCAAATCGAAATATCTTACAAGTGAGTATCATACCAATTTTTCACTCTTGTGCCCTGGTATTACAAGCTCTGGTTGTGATAACTAGGAAAATTAAGGCTTGAATCCTAGGCTTGAGGGGACTTGACCAAGCCAAATACTAGTATTTTTAACAGTTTACAAATATATGGTGATCAAGTATTTTCAAAGAGCTTCAAACACATTATTTCCCTTGATCTTTATCAAGGAATATGGGGAAGCTTCTATGAAGGGTTCTCCAAAATTTCATGATAACTGCATATTATGAAAAAACTATCATGGATTTTCCGAAAATTTTTGTACCAGAATAAACTCATTTTCCCAAGACAGCTTTTACAGTTCCCTCATATTTTTATTTTCATATGAAAAAATAAAGAAAAGCTCTGGGTTCAGAGATGATAAACCCAAGGTCCCATTGCTACTGAATTACCGAAACAGAACTTGAACCCAAGTTTTTGTCTCAGAATCCAGGACACTATTGCTCAATATTACTTCTGAAAGAGATTTGTACAGTTTCACAGAATAGCTCTGTAGTGAGAGAATGGCATTCAATAACTATTAATGGATGACCTAAGTTTACTGTAATTCATGACAATAGTTTCAAGCTTAGTTCTCAATTTTAATCAGATTTTAATAAACAGTTTTAGCTGAGGCATATAGATATAGATATAGATATATCTCAAAGCGATATTGATAGTACCCTGCATAGAATATGTATGTCTCCAAATACCACATCACTCATTATCCACCGGAACTAGAAAGGATAAATATACCCTTTCACAAATGAGGCACTGTGCACCACTCTTCAATTTCCTGATCAGCGAAGATGACCTTGGTTTGAGCAAAAACCTCAGGAATGATATTAGATCACTTATCTCTGTCACTGCAGATAACAATAAAATTAATCGGAGTGGGTACCTCCATAAATCATCTCTGTCTCTCACTATCCTTTTCTCAGCACTGTAATTCCACCAGTAAACAACCTACCTTTATCACTTTCAATAAATCTTCATCGGACAGATTCCCAAGAAAGTTATGCCTTGTAATACCTGATATGGATTGCAGACATCATTTCTTAGAGACCAAAAGGTGCTGACTGTTGAAAAAAGTGGCCTCAGAACCAAGCCTTTCATAGAGCAGGTATTCGAATACAGGTTAATCGTAAATACACATCCATCTCCTCAATAAGGTTATAGAATTATCTTCTGTCCTGATTTTATCCCCTTAAATTAACTTCAGAAAAACAGATGGTAAATATTGGGTATTTATAAATTTGTTCAATTATGGCAAACAACTAAAACAAATATTCTCTATTATATATACCTATGAAAGTGGCATTCAGGGACAGCCAGTGGCATGGTGGTTAAGGCAGTTGAATTCCACATGGCAAACTGCACAGTTTGAGTCTCAAACCCAGTGGCTTAAAAAGCACACCAGGCACTTGTGTATGCATGCCCAAAGTCCTGAAAGGAGAAACGGAGAACGGATGGCAATGTGGCCATCCCCCATTTCTTACAGAAATGTCAGTAGATGAGAAGCATCTCTCTCTCTCTCTCTCTTTCTCTCTCTCTCTCTGTCTCTCTCTAGTGAGTACATGTACTCTCTAGCAAATTTTTTAAAAGTGGCACTCACAAATCAAAACATCTATAAATAATATGAGGTTTTCCTTATTATTTTGTTGCCAACACTGACAAACTAACATTTGTTTATAGAGACATGGAGTGTCACATTAGTCAGTATTTTTTTTTTTTACCAGTTTAATTCACTAGGTTTATTTCCTGAGTTTGGTTTACCTAAGACCATTACTGGTATGAAATTCCTAGCAAATATATTAATACCTCAGGGATCTCTATTTTTTGTCCATTTCATACTTCCTGACTTGGCCTGCCTAGGCAAGGTCTCTATTTATTCTTATTACATGAAGTCTGAATATTAGCCCCAAGGCCTCTCAAATATAGCTTTTCTTAAAAACGAGGCACATGACTATAGACCATGCAGGGGCTCAACATTTGTTGGCTGCAGCTCATCTTGTTGATAACTGGGTGCAGTTGAGACGCGATGCAGTTGAGACTGTGGTCACCAATGCTAACTCTGCTATCATAACGAGTTCCCGGAGGGATTCCACAGACTCACTTTTGGCACATGAGGATTGAATTCCACAGCTCTATGAATGGCCTCTACTGCATTCATCTCTGCTGTGCTCAGCCCCCGCCGAGATGCAGCCTCGGGAGAAAATCTGAAAAGCAAAAGACAAACACCATCCAGTTGGGACCACTGCTTGGGCATCAGCCTGGAGAGGCATCTACACATCAAGGGCCCATAAACCACAGCGAGCCAATGGCACGAGTTCTCCACACTTCCACTACATGGAACCTCTGAGTGACCCCTCACACCGAGGCCAACAAAAACCCCAGCAGAAGCAGAAAGCGTGCTTGCATCTAATCGGCAGGAATTGAATTCAGCTGTCAAGTCTCTCTGTCTAAATAGCTAATCTAAATTTTCTACAAGGAACCTGCTTAGGTGGGGGAAGGGAGGAGGACTGACAGGGCAGACAGTGTAGGAAAAAGAGAAAACCAGGTTACAGAAGAGCGTATTTGGTTAAAAACAGAACTGGGGAGAATTTTAAAGGAGGCTCCCAACCCCACGTCAATGCTGCGATGGAGGGTTAAGTCGTTGCAGCTTCGGCAGCAGGCCAGCCTGCTTGGGGCCGTTCCGGCAGGGGTGTGTGTATGCCCAAACTGTGGGCGAGACACCTGCCCAAGTGAATGGAAAAAACCAGACCATGCAATCTCTTTCTCACCTCACACCCAGGGCTAACTCCAGAGCTGTGCTTGGCAGGCAGACACCACAGGGGAAGCTGTGACAACCCTGGCCCTGCCCTCCCAAGCTGGAGTCGCTGTGTAGGGAGAAAAGATGTTGCAGTAGGTACTGGCGATCTACAGGATAAAAAAGAATGAAAGAAAATTACTTCGGTCTTGAAGTGCACACACACTTAACAGCAAACCTGTCTGACACAGCAGAGGCTGTTTTCCTGTTCTCTGCTTTTCAGTGCTACCGAGGGACTGTATCGGGGAAGTGCAAGCGTTCATGAACTCAAAAACAGTTAAGCCGTCTATGCTCTTTCGCCTGCCAGTCATCCTTGCGTGTTTATGGACGTGCTACACACCATAGTCACCTGCCTGAATAAAATGGGCAAACGTCCCACTGAGATGGCAACTCAAAGTAAATAGGCCCTGGGTGGGGAGTTATTTCGAACTGATGAAACAAAGAATGGGAGATGGCCATCCCTCTCCCACACCGCATTGTATGACTACCACCCAGTCACGGGCTGCTATAGGAAAAGGAATACGAAAAAAAATGAACAAAAGGAAGGCATTTTGTGTAGGTCCCAAGCAGGCCTTTTTGTATTTACTGTCTGGCAAAAAGAAAAAGGAAAAAAAAAAAGAAAAGAAAGAAATAAAAAGAATGTCACCTCAGAGGCATGGAATTCACATACATCCCTCTTTAGGGATCCATATACCCTTGTGATACCTGGGGATATGCATCTCCCCCTCTCGCAGTGAAAGAAAAGATCAGCAGGTTTTGGAAAAGGCGTGCTCATAAGCAGGGTCTCATAGACTAAGAGAAACTTCCAGAGAAAGCCCTCTGAGGCAACACGTGTCTTTAAGTCTGATCAGACACCTAGCACCAACAAAGAATGGGAGATGGCCATCCCTCTCCCACACCGCATTGTATGACTACCACCCAGTCACGGGCTGCTATAGGAAAAGGAATACGAAAAAAAATGAACAAAAGGAAGGCATTTTGTGTAGGTCCCAAGCAGGCCTTTTTGTATTTACTGTCTGGCAAAAAGAAAAAGGAAAAAAAAAAAAAGAAAAGAAAGAAATAAAAAGAATGTCACCTCAGAGGCATGGAATTCACATACATCCCTCTTTAGGGATCCATATACCCTTGTGATACCTGGGGATATGCATCTCCCCCTCTCGCAGTGAAAGAAAAGATCAGCAGGTTTTGGAAAAGGCGTGCTCATAAGCAGGGTCTCATAGACTAAGAGAAACTTCCAGAGAAAGCCCTCTGAGGCAACACGTGTCTTTAAGTCTGATCAGACACCTAGCACCACACAAGTTAGTATTCACTTACTTGTCAGAGACCGCTCTGGCTTTGAGCAAGGCAGCTGTGTAGCAAATTGTTGCCGACTTTGGTAAGCTTATATCTGTTAGAGAAAAAGAAAGTAGGAACTCTTGTAAATTGGGAGAAAGAAGAGTGCAACCATTTTTAGTATACTAGCATTTTAATCCTGTAAGTCCAATAAAGCATAAGTTAAATTTTAATATACAAGAACTTCTGCTATTCCTTACTATATCAACGTGGGATGTGAAATCAAGGGTAACACATTTCTGTCAATAATTCATGTTTAGAAATCCACCAACAATCATCTTCTATTTGAAAATATGCACTTTTTGTACATTGAGTTTATTTAAACAAAGAATAACTATAGATATTTCAATTTAGATATGCTATGAGTATCCTTATACTCATGAAAGGTAATCAGGACTTCTTTGTCACAATTTCTTCAGACATGAGATATTAATGTGGAGAAAAAATATTATCTAGCTAAATAATTCTTTAGTAGTCAAGTTTAAACCAAATTTCTCTTGCATTAATTTTCAAGACTTCACATTCGTTTTTTTTTAACAGTGTTAAAATGTACAAGTCAAGAAGATATACACATATATCTAATATATATATATATTTAAAAGATATGTATATATAACCCAAAATAAAATGCCTTTCATATGAAGTCCCCCAAAAAACAGTTCCTTTCCATTTCAGATGGCGGGCTGGGCATGGTTAACTGATTCAGATAATGAGTTTCCAGGAAAATAAAACAGGGCAAACTGAGACTAAACACAAAGAGGGCATTTCCTTTGGAGAATTTTTGTTTTTAATTTGATTCCATTCTTTCCACAACAGGATGAGTTAGTTTCTTTAACACCTGTAACAAAATTTACACCATGACACAGAAATATACTCTAATTCAGAACAGGTAAAAATTATGCCATTTCCAGGTGATGCAAAATTCCCCCTAAGTTAGAGGAACTCTGGATACCTAGAACACATTGCAAATTTCTTTTCAATATTATATTCAGCTTAGAAAAGGTACAATACAGTAGGAATGAAAAAGAAAGTCCTACAATTAGCCGGTAGACAACATTATAAGAAAACGATGCTTTAAAAGGAAATCAATCTCTTTTCCAAACACAAGCATTTACCATCAATTCCAGCCTAATGGATTTTTGTGTGAGGGAAATTTCAATGACATTAATAAAACACAATCATAGAAAATAGCCCAACTCTGAAAGGGAAATTTGTTAAAAAAAAAAAAACAAAACACTAAAAATAGTATCTAGAGTCCTCTCATACAGAGTCCTCTCAATGCTTTAACCAGCTTCCCCCAGTGGAGACACCTTACACAGCTGCAGGATAACATCAGAAACCGAGAAACTGACATTGGGACTGAACTGTCAACTACAGGCCTTGTTCATTTTTCACCATTTTGTACAGGCATCCATGTATAGGCCACTGTATCTGACATCTAGATTCCTGTAGCCACCACCACCAAGGTACAGAACCGTTCCATCATCACGATGAACGGCCACACGTACTCCTTTGTGTTTGTACCCACTCTGTCCTGCCTCCTCCATGGCCCCTGGTGACTAGTAACTCTGTTCTCCAGAGCTTTGTCAGCCTATTACGATTTCCTGCTTTCACCACTAAGGAAACAGATCAACTGAGATGAACACAGTACGTATCAGTAGCCAAGAAAACGGTCGTATCAGAAGTTTTGAGCAGAGAATAACAACAAAGCTTCTGCTTTCCAATGTGCCCTGTGATTGATTCAGAAAGTTTACTTTGAGGAAGAGGCTCAAAATCATTCTAAGTTAGTCCCATTGTTTATGACCTGACTATAACCTGCAGTGCTTTTCTGCCTTTTGTATGCGGCTTTTAGTGCCATTATTACCAAAAAGTCCAAGAATTAGAATCTGGGGGGCGGGGGGGGGAGGAGGAAAATGGAGAAAGGAAAATCGGTATCACATGATTCTTTTAGTACTCATGGCAGAAACAAAGAACACTAAGTAAATGTTTCTCACTTAAGCAAAGCGGAATTCCTGGCATTAGCTTTATTTTTCTTCCATGTCTTTGCCATCTCATGTTTCATACAAGCCCTTTTCTGAAAAGAGAAGAAATCTGCCTAAACTCGTATGCATGCAAAATCAAGCTGTCATGCAAAGCTGCAATCTTCAACTGTGTACACATGGAATCAGGCAGTCTGTATTCTTTTGTGTCTAGCTTCTTTCACTCAGCACGATGGTGTTGAGATCATCCATGTTGCTCTTCATTCTTTTTCATTGCTGAGTAGTATTTCATTGTGTGTATATACCAAGTGTTGATCCATTCTCACAAGCCAGATGTTTGGATTAATTTTCAGCTTTGTGTTATTATAAATAAATCTGCTGTGACCATTATTTTGTAAGCTTTGTAAAAATAGACAAAGCCCAACAACAAGACCTCCTTTCTATTGGATATATAACTTGAAATGGAATTGCTGACTCAGCTGTTTACCTTTTTGGGAAACTGCTCACCACTGTTTCAGAGTGGCTGCATAAAGTTTGCAGAGGTGACAGAGGTCAGGAGAGGAACATTTTTTATGGAAAGTGGTGGGCAAGCAGGGCCAAATCCTCATTCCCAGGGGATATGTTTTTCTGTACATACGTGTACCTGTGGCAGTCACTAGTAGAATGGCTCACGATGTGATTACTCCTGGGCAGGTATTGACTGGAAGGAGGTAGGAGGTGACCTTCTGAGATGATGCAAAGTTCTGTGTTTCGTTCTGGGTGTTGGTCATGTGGGTGTATACTAAGTGAAGAATCACCCTCCCTTATCTACACTTGAGATCTGTGCATGTTGCTATATGTAATTTATAGCTCAATTAAAAATTATTTTTTTTAAACCTACAATCCCTGTGGTCACCTGCAGCTGTCTTCTCTTGCCAATTTACCCTCCATTATATTTCACTTGCCATTTACCATTTTGCCTTGCTCCATGCTCTCTATGAATCCTTACCTAAAAATCACCTACTAGTTTTGCCATCAATAGCAAATAGAATCTGCTTATTTTTCAAGTCAGCCTTTTGAACATTAAGATGGTCAAAATACAGGGCCAGAAGGTAGCATAGTGGTTGAGGCGCTGGTCTCTCATGGGGTCACACACAGTTCAAGTCCTGGACCCGGAGGCATGAAACTCATGCCAGGTGCATGTGCATGTGTGTCCAGAATCCCGAGAGGAGAATGGAGAAGAAGGGATGGTGGAATGGCCATCCCAACTGAGGAGTGATTTCTCACTTTCTCTCTGTTTTTCTCTGTCTCTTTGGCAAGCACAGAAACATCTCTCTAAAAAATAAAAAAGGTCAAAATCTCTCCTCTATACCAATATTTTCCAGAATAAATACCTCCAATTCCTCAACTGACATAGTCTTCAGAACTTTTCACCTAATTTTGTCAACAGGTCATAGGTGACTTCAAAATATGAGAATGATAAATGGAAATAATCCTCTAGACCCCCCAAATCTGTCCACATCTCAGGAGAAATGTGCATCGGAGTAGCCACGGCCACCATGCCTTTCTGAACACCATGCAGGATGACTGCTGTTGACCAAGCAGCTCAGTCTCCTTGCTTGTTCCTGAGGTCTTGTAGTCAACAAAACCCCTAAGATTCGATTCCAACTGATTTCAGCCTGTCAGGTCCTATCCCTCTTTATTGAGCCATTAACATTTTTTGAAATTTTAAAAACCTGTAAGTAGGATTTCACAATTGACTTTATTACATTTTAAATCTTAAAAACTGAATCTGGAAACCAGCAGATGGCATAACGGTTATGTCATCCCTGAGGGGCAGTGAGTACACATGCCCTGTAGAAAAATATCCCTAAAATAAATAAGTAAAAATAAAGTCTGGGCAGCTCCTACATAGTCAACTGTGGTTCGATTCCCAGATCTGGAAATTTAAAACTCATGGCGGACGTGTGTGCATGCATGCCCAAAATCCTGAGAGACTGGAGGAGAAGGAACTGTGGTGTGACCATCTTCCCTGAGGGGCAGTGAGTACACATGCCCTGTAGAAAAATATCCCTAAAATAAATAAGTAAAAATAAAGTCTGGGCAGCGCAGC
>NW_006199814.1:873440-890491 GCF_000334495.1 Tupaia belangeri chinensis
CAATTGAGAAATATATTGTATAGGAGGATTTTCTCTACCTATGGACAGTGAGAAGATGATGGTTACCAGCCCTGCATTACCTCAGGGAAAAACAAGAACTACTCTACCATTCTTAAGGAAGCCAGATACCCGAGGATAACTCACGCTGCAGATCCCCACAATACCATTCCCGCTAATTACAAGATGGCTGCTGTGCCGCATTAACTGATAATCGTCTCTGCTTACCAGAACCGCTTTCCTAAAACTGTATTCCACGGAGACTCACCTACCATTGTGGAACTGCACGAGACCCACCCTTGATCCAACCTTGAATGGAATCTATGTTCCCTATTGTTAAAAACTTTAAACTCGTGGCCCCTCTCCCTTTACTTGCATGTATCACATTTTCAATAACTCCTCTGGAAGACAACTGTATATAGCAGAGATAGTGTAATGGGAGAGGGGGAAAGGGCAGAGGGTCAAACATAGGATAAAAAACATATATATATATATATGTATACATATGTATGAAAGTAGAAATGGAATATTATTGATGATAACATGCTTGATTAAGCCACCATGCAGTTTATCCTAGATGGGAAACCACATTTAGTATGTATCATTTTGTTAAAAAAAAATATGTGCGTATTTGACAACTGCAGCAAGCTGTATGGGCACAGCTGGGTACTACTTTATAGTATGTTCATTCTACTCATTGGGGTTTATGCCCAAAGTCAGACTTGGGTTCATGTATAGGTATGTGTCAGCTGTGCTAGCTATTGGATATATTTAGACTAATTAAGTTCATTGGCAGAACAATTGAATGGGGGGGGAGGCATGGAGGGCAACCATGGATGCCAGGGACAATGGGGGAGGAGGATGGGACATAGCAGAGGGTGGGGGATGGGGAATCAAGGATGGCAAAACAAAAGGCAAGGTATGCAGGACATAAGAATTGGAAAATTATTTGCTGAGAACATGTATGTTGATGTGCTTGATTGAGCCAATGCACAGTATATTTTGGATGGAAAATTCATTTGTGTGTTGTGATGGTATATAGTGATTTAATGCAGAAAATGAATAAATTTAAAAAAAAAAAAGAAAAGAAACATTTTTATGTCAATAAATAAATAAATAAATAAATAAATAAATAAATAAATAAATAAAAATAAAGTCTGAACCATGACATCTTGATGGCTTCGGCATGTGATTCTAACGCACTAACCTTTCTGATTCAATCTACCACCCATAACTTAACTTCCTCATACACTGCATAAGCTCACCTTTCTCCCCAACTGATTTTCATAATCATTATGAATAACACTGATCGAAAGCTTGCTGAATGCCAGACACAGGTGTTACTCACTTGTGTATATCATCTTATTTAATCTTCAGAGCAACGCTATAAGATAAAACCTACCATTGGGCAAAATGAGATACAAACTGGTTAAAAAAAAATATGCCAATATCATGCAACTAGAACAGACGCGAGCTATCTGCCGAGTACATGATTTGTAGTCATGCTACTGTGTTATCTCCAAAGTCTCATTTTAAAATGTTGACCACGGCAACACCAAGGACAGAATCTAGAAATATAATTCTAGAGACGACTCTCAATGTACCTCTCTAGAATTGTATATATGTATAACTATTTATTAATTATTAGGGCCACATTGTTCCATGTTAACTAAAAGAACAACATTAAAATACTACCAAATGTTTTGTTTAAATAAACAATGATATGATACTCCGCTTAGTCAGAAACATGAAGAAAGTGGCCATGTAGACTAATAACGTAAACATTTAAATAAGATTGTATAAATGAAACATATTTTCATGCCCACTATTTCATCTGTGTTTATTTGGCACAACTTTCTTAGTCAATCCATGTTTCATCTTCAATCACTTCTTTCCTTCCTACGTGTCCAAAAAACACATAATCATCTCTTGAATTTTGCTAGTGTTGAATTATTTTCTGAGATTTAAAAAAAAAAGAAACCCAAACTGAAAAATATTAAAGAAATAGAAGAAAGGAATGAATAACTGTGTTTTCTGATCAGCCTATGCATACAATATTTTCTGCCCTAAGACAGAGGCAAAGAGCTGGACACACAATAGCACAGCACAGCCAAGGTCATCCCATCCCAGTCTTTTTCTTTAACAGATGAAGACATACAGGCCAAGAGAAGCTAGATGATATTCTTAGGAGTCACCCTACTGATCTGTGGCAAAACTGACCTTGCAATACCCTGTCGTTGTCATCATCCCATACTGCCAGCATGGCACTTGCTTGTATTTTCCTTGACATCAATCTCTTACCCTTTCCCCATCATTTTGTTTGAAAAAACAGCTTCACACATTAAAGTCTCAAGGCTTTTGTTTTCTCCTTTGTCACCTTGAACACCTGCTTGCAGGTTTATATCTCACTTGCACATACTTGCTTAACTATTTGTCATTCAGTTATTTCCATATACTTTAATCATTTGTGTTTCTTTATGTCTTTTTTCATTGGGACTAACTATAATTTCATCTTTTAAAGTTTCCCATCCTCTTGAGCTATCGTCTGCTTCAAAAAGATATTGTGGGACCAGCAGTTGGCATAATAGTTATGTCACTGGACTTTCATGTAGTCGACCATGGTTCAAGTCCCGGACCCATGGCTTAAACTCAGGCTGAGCAGGTGTGCGTGTGAGCCCACGACCCTGAGAGGAGAATGGAGGAGAAGCGATTGTGACATGGCCAACTCCCCAGGTGATTTCTCACTTTCTGTCTGACGGTCTGTCTTTCTGGTGAGTGCACGTGCCCTATAGCAAAAATATCTCTCCCCCCCAAAAAACAAACAAACATTGCTGCAGGGCACCAGCAGAGGGTGTAGTTGTTTCATCACTGGATTCCCACATAGCCGACCATGGTTCGAATCCTGTACTCAATTGCTTGAAAGGCACGTGTGCGTGTGTGCCCAAAATCCCAAGAGGAGAATGAAGAAGAAGGGACTGTAGTGTGGCCATCCCCCCCTTGGGGGTGATTTCTCGCTTTCTGTCTCTCTGGCAAGTGCATGTGCCCTATAGCAAAAATCTCTCTATAAAAAACTGCCGTATCTTCTAAGCCAAATAGTGTCAGCATAAAATAAGTCACAGCGTATTTATTAAATCCTCATTTGTGGGTTCATATGTATCTTTCCTGTGAGTTAAACAAAAATAAAGCATGGCTTTGGTTTTTTTGATATTATTTGGTTTTATTAGTTTGCTTTTAGATTTAAGGACTGCATCTCTACCTAACGCTCTGTTTTTCTACCATTGCTACAGGACAGCAGTCTCCTTCTCTCTGGTGAGAATTAAATCTAGGGTATTACTCTCATGGTTTGTCTACCTTGAAAGTAAGTGAAGTTTTAACAGGCAAGAATTTACCAGATAGACTGATTTAGCAAATGAGACACAAATCTACCCATGTAGGCAATCACATCAGATACTCCATGGTCTCCTAATTCACAACCATTAATATAAAGTAGAGGTGGGCACTCCACCTGGCCCCACATTCCACAGTTTTGCTTCTCGTGTTGTCCTTACTACTCAGCAAAAGCAGGCAGGTGGTGGTGGGTTGCATGGTTCCTGGCAGGCTCTTCACCCTGTCTTGGTAAATTCTTGCCAAAGATTATCTGAAGGTTGGGTATGCTAGGTTTACGTGGGCCTTGATTTCCTGTAGTTAAGAGGCCATTGATGCTTGGGCCCAGCAGGTGGCATGGTGATTAAGGTGCTAGACTCCTATGTAGTCAACCACAGTTCAAGTCCCAGATCTGGTGGCTTACTTTCTCACTTTCCCTCCCTTTCTTTGTCTCTCTCTGGTCAAATTAATAATAAATTAATTAAATCATTATTTAAAAAAGAAAACCTACTGAGTGCAAATGAACTTAAGTGCATAGAAAATTTTGCTTACCCAGGAGACAAGAAAAGTTTTTGTGCTGAGATCCCCATTTGTTGTTTAAAGAATTCCCATTTGTGTTTATACTAGTGCTTAAAAACCTTGCATGTCTCCCTGCCGGATGGAATGGTGCTTTCCTGCAGTGTCTGACGACCTTGTAGGCTGTCCCCAGTGACACTCCTGCTCCTGATGGAGTGCTTTTGCAGTGTGTGTTCATCTCTCAACTATCTCGAGTCAAAAACAGGCAGGGTGTGAACCCATCGTTCTACTCTTTTTATGCTGCCGAAATTGGCTCTAGGTCTCTCCTCGTCCTTTAGAATAAAGCCCATGCAGGGACCAGCAGTTAGCGTAATGGCTATGTCGCTGGACTCCCACGTAGTCGACCGCAGTTCGTGTCCCGGACCTAGTGGCTTAAACTCACACCAGGAGCATGTGCACGCATGCCCAAGATCCCAAGAGGAGAATGGAGGAGAAGGGATTGCGGTGTGGCCATGCCCCCCACCAGGAGGTCATTTCTCGCTTTCTTTCTCTCTGTCTCTCTCTATCTTTCTTGCTAGCGCATACACCCTATAGCAAAAACCTCTCCAAAAAAAAGAATAAAGCCCAAGCTAGATCCAAAGTCCTTTGATGTTTGTTCACACCCAATTCACCTAACACATCTTCTGCCTGTTGCTACATCCCGCCTCCATCTTTCCACTCTGTGGGATGCAGGGGGCTCTCCACCCAAGCCATGTCAATCATGTCCCACACCTTTCAATTTGCTCCCTTCGTCAGTTCCACCAGAAAGGCTTCTCTCATTCCCCCTTGCTGGGTGAGGTGTCCCATCCATCTTGGGTTAAATTTTGAGCTTTTTTGTTTGTTTGTTCATTTGTTTATTTTGCTATAGTATGCATGTACGACAGAGTGAAAAAGCATCCCCATGGTGGAGATGGCTACCCCACAGTGAGGATGGCTACGCCACAGTCCCTTCTCCTCCATTTTCCTCTCACGATTTTGGGCACACAGGCACATGTGCCCACCATGTTTCTAAAGCCACTGGGTCCAGGACTCAAACCATGCATTTTGGCAATGTGGGATCCAGTTACCTTAACTACCATGCCACCAACTGGCCCCATTTTAGGCTAAATTCTATCACCGTCATACTTTACAGCAATTGCATGTCCCCTTATTTGTGTCTCCTACTAACATAGTGTGCTTTAGGAACAAAAGCTGTGTTTCTTCATCACTTCATACCCACAAGACAAAACAGTACATTAAATATAGTTGGTGGTAAGTGTCTGCTGAATGAAATCCTAAATTGCTGCACTAACACCTCAAATCTCTCGATATTAGCTTCCAAAAACTTACAAACATTTATATTTAACTTATTTGCTGGAAGTTGACAGTCATCAGTGTTGATGGGTGTTTTATGAGGAATGAGAAACCTGTTATTTTCCCACATGTGTGCTACAATTATCTTTGCTTATGGTGTTCCAGTAGAATGCAGGAAATTGTATTGGTTCTCTAATCTAGGTGTCTATTTGAAACAGCAGTGGAATGAAAGAGTGGGGCAGGAATTAAAAAAAAAAAAAATGAAAAGAAAAAAGGTAAAAGCTGAAACAAACTTAAGAAAAGTAGAATCTTTGGCCAGAAACAAGATAAGACAAACCAAATCTCTTTCAGCTTGTTTTTGTTTGTTTGTTTGTTTGTTTGTTTGAGAGGTTTTTGCCATAGGGCACGTGCACTCGCCAGACAGACAGAGAGAGACAGAGAGACAGAAAGCGAGAAATCACCCCCCAGGAGGGATGGCCACGCCGCAATCCCTTCTCCTCCATTCTCCTCTCGGGATCTTGGGCACGCACGCAGACGCACCCGGCGTGAGTTTAAGCCACCGGGCCCGGGACTCAAACCACGGTCAACTACATGGGAGTCCAGTGCCATTATGCTAACTGCTGGTCCCTCTTCCAGTTTGTTAAAGAGACTTTATTGGAGTTATGCTACTGAAAGAAAGGGCCTAATCTTAGGGAGAATAACTCTTGTATTTTCAAGTTAGGAATGGTTCTTACAGCAAAAATTCAGTCCAATAATCTTGAAGAAATGTATGTAATCATGAGTAAAACTATCAATTAGACAGGCCTTGGAAGACCCCTGTGGCAAAACTTTAGACAGGAGGGAAATGTCAGTGATCACCTTTCTGACCTAATTTCTTTCTGTTCATCTGCCATTAATAACCATTGAGCTCTAGTTTTAAAAGGATCGTTACTGTTCTTAAGCATAAGAGGTCAACTGAGGGTCAATTCTTACATCTATGATTCTAAAATATTTTCAGGTTTAGCAGCCAGCAGATAAAAACATCCGCAAACCTCCTTGCAATGAAGACACTATGCCATAGGGGTTTCTCCGACTACTGAGTCACTCACTGAGCACAGACATTCTGAATGGCCACTCTAACACACAATCATCCATCGTGGACACAGGGCTTGGTTTCAAAGGGTTTCTTTCTCTGCACCTCTCACCTAAACCAAGTCACTGAACACTGGTGATTCACAAGGTGATTCATTTCACCTTGACTCTGTGTGTGTGTGTGTGTGTGTGTGTGTAACATGTGTGCAACATCTTTCTCTCCTAGACTTAAATCTTCTTGGTGACAGAGAATAGATCATATTCATTTCAGAATGGGGAACACCTAAAAGTATCTTCAACATAAAAAAGTTTGATAGATTCTTGCTGAAATAATTAGAAAAAAACTTAACCTAATTACTCTATGTAATCCTTTAGGTCTACGGAGAACTAAGTCTTCCTTTTCTTGGTGGGGTAAAAAAACTGATGTCCACACCAGGTATACTTCAAGCTAATATTAATCCCACTTATGAGGCCTTCACAGATATTTTCAGAGCCATGAACCACCCAACAAGACAAAAGTGGAAGACAAGCAGAAAGGCAGTCCGTGTCTCCTTCATAACCTGCTGTTGGACTGTGATGTGTTGTTACTGTCTCACTGTATGACACAGTCTTCTGTGTGGCTGTCTTCGGTGAAATTTCTCAGTTTACTCCTGTTCAGGAATTCTGTCCTTAAGATTTCTTTGCTGTTGTTTCCAGATCACAGGAGATCTTTTTGCCCCACCCTCAAAGAGTCAATCCAAGGTTCCCTTTCAAGCCCAGGGGAAAACCTCACTGAAGAAATAAAAAGGACTGATCTGCAAGAACCTCAACTCAACAAGCCACTTGGGAGTTCAATGACTCAATTGGGAAATTCTATGTGACCTTGGTAATTGGGGGCAGTCAACTACAGTCAACACACAGTCAACTACACCCAGGAAAATTCATATTCTGCTGCAAAGCCAAACGCTAGATGTTATTTGCAACTTTTGGGCTGGATTATCCCAGAGGTCTGTGTCGGAGGGCTCTGCTGGGACTGGTGGTGCTCTGGAGCCAAACATGGCAGTTTCTGTGACAGTAATGGCTGACTAGGGAGGAATGTTACCTTGGTAAATTATGATAACTGGGCAATAAGCATTACTAAAGCCAACATAAATTTAGAGAGCTTGTACCTGTGCCAACTATGTGAATTACAGATGTACGCATTCGCAAAAGGTCTTCCATCATCAGAGACAGCAGGGGTTTCTCGTGCCTACAGTCCTCCCTGACATGGTATCTATTATCGGAGTTCCCGCTGCATGCATGTACATGTCTTCCCCCGACAGTCCTACTACTAGTTCTAAAGGAACTTCTAAAGGCCGAGTCCTCTTGGCAGATCTACTTCCTGGTGTCTAAACAGGAAGGGCATTCATGCAAAATTATGCACGGCCTTTGTGTCTCAGTGACTTGTGCTTACGGGCCCACGCCCCAGCCCATAGTATCAATGCTGATAATTATTTTCTTTTTTGAAGCAGCCACGTGGTTTTACTTGTCCATCTTTTACACCGGGTTCTATTTGGGAACTTGCCTGTATCCCTGATCTTTTCCATAATAGCCAGCCCAGGGAATGAGTCTTTTTTCATAAACATGGCCTAATTTTGTGGTGGATGCTTCAGGCGCTGCTGGTGCCTGCATCACTAAAGGGTGCCTCTAAATACTGGACGGAAAAACTCTGTTGTGGGGTCTGGACTGCTGACACCTGAAGTGCTAATGAATACAGATGTTACTTGTTGGCCATCCTGACACCTCAAATCCCTCCTATTCTTGCTTACTCCCTGAACAGAAATGGAAAATGGCCTAGCCAAAAGGCAGGTATCCTGTGACTTTCCTTATTCTTTTCTTTTTACTTTTTCTTTTTTGGGGGGGAGGGGGAAGTAATCTCCAATGAACATTTTCGTTTGCCAGAGAGAGACAGGGACAGAGAGAGAGAGAGGAAGAGAGAGAGAGAAAGTACCCCTCAGTGGGGCATGGTCATGATGAACTCTTTCTCCTCCATTTTTCCATCCCATTGGGATTTGGGGCACGCATGCACATGTGCCTGGCATGTGTCTCAAGCTGCCAGGTTCAGGATTTGAACCACAGTTCACCATGTGGGACCCAGCTGCCTTAATCACTCGGCCACAGATTTGGCCCTCCAGTGACCATTTCCAAGTAACTGTAATAGCTAAGTAACTTGTGTGAGTTACTACAAGGCCTTGAGCAATGAACAAGGATTATAAAATGTTTACTTATAACTGCATGCTGACTTTGCAAAACAATATCACAGCAAAAGGCTTCTCTGAATAATCTGAACACAGAGAGATTCCCGAATGACTTTCTTGAGAACTTCTGTTTTGAATCTACTGAAATAAAAGTATTTCCCCCAGTGTTCTAAAATGTACCTCCTCTGCACACTATCAGATGGTAGATAACACTGCTAACATTGGATGGGTTTGATGGCATCAGTAATAATGGTCTTGATATATCGTGTTGTCAGAAAAGTCATGACACATTTTTGCATAGAAAAACATGCATGGCTTTTCCGACAACCCAATAGTTGTTGCATTATATAACTTTCTATAGTCACATTAGTGACTGTAACAGAGGCCAAATGTCCCTTCTGGGAAGTTTCTGTCCCCAAATTTAGGGCAATTATTAAATTACTCAGTGGAGTAAAGATCCAAAAGAGCTTGGGTCTCCACTTCCATTGATACAAACTGCTCCAAGGCTGAAGTTGCTGTGAACTCTAAGAAACCATCTGTCTTTTCACAAAGGGTAAAAATCCCAGGTATTTCTTTTTCCAGTTTCCCACAAGTTTTAAGAATTGTTTGTAGATAAAATTAAGCATTTCAGAGAACTGTTAGAACCATAATTAATTTTAATAGTAGGCCATAGCATTTACCTTTGGGAAAAGGTGGTCATAAGACTGGGCTTTAACTCTCTCATTTCAACTGACATTTGATACATATGGTTTTCCATTTGACCACAGTTAATGGGAGCAGTGGTGAGGTTCAGAAGCGGCAATCTTAGCTAATGGTTTCTTACTGTGTGTCTAATACTGTTCTAAAGACTTAAAATGGATTAGACTACTTGAGTCCTCAGTAACAAATTACCAGTGATGTGATCTTGGGCAAGTTACTTAGCCTTTCTAAGCCTCAATTCCACATTCAGAGAAAGAAACTGGGTCTCAGAAGGTTAAACAACTTGCTGGAGTCCAGCTAGTGAAAGGCAGACCTGGGACTTGGTCCACCTCTTCACCACCACCCGTGGCTGCCTTTCGATATCCCCAAGGATGATTAACTAGGGACAGGTAGAACTGGAAGCTCCCAAAGGTACCTGTAGCTCTCACATTCACATTAACTTGCTCCATGAGATTCTCTAATAACTGAAACGCACAAATGATAATGAATAAGAAATGCATGAATTCCTCGCCGCAATACTACCCTAATCTTTGAGACTTAAAATTTCAACCTAGGTGGCCTATACACTTCTTTGAAAAGCAATCCAAAGCTTGTAACAACTTTCATAGTGACTTCTAAAAGAAGGTTCTGTGGTTGTAATGATTTCGAAAACACTGCTGTCTTTACTGCAAATGTGTAACTTAAAAAACAGAATGACAAATTTCTAATTAAATAAACACTATATACCAAATCTCCTTTATGACTAAAGAAATCATGTACAAGTCGATTGAAGATGGAAAGTCATATTCTGAAGATAGTTTCAGAAAGTCAAGCAAATATAAATATATTCAGTCCTTAAAGAATGATTAGAAAAGAATTTTAGAGGATAATTTGACACCTCTGAAATTCCGCACTCTGACTCCAGCCCACCTAACTCGTGCCTTGTACAAGGAGTGAGAGAGGCAGAGCATGTCAACTTCAGCAAGACTTACGTTTATGGAAATCCATGGATTTTTGGCCCAGCTGGACCTAACTTGAATCCCACCTCTGCAGTTTTCTAGCACTGGGGTCTTGCAGGTTATTTAAACTCACAATGCCTCAGTTTCTGCTTCTGCTAAAAGGAGTAACCACCTATGTGTAAGGTTACCATGAGGGGTGCAGCAAACATGTATGCTGTGCTTCTGCACATGGTAGGTCCCCGATAAATTGTAACCAATAATAACCACCACCACCATGGCATTGATAAAATCACTGACAGCAGAGTGTTAAGTGTGATGGTTAAGGGCACACGCCTGGAGTCAGAGCTCTTGGTTTTTCTTTCCTCATAGAATTCACATCATATTTAACAAAGATTGTATTCCGCTGATCTCTTTTACCCATGACACATGCTCATGCTTTACTTTGACATCTTAGCTCTTCCTGTGAACAAGTTACTTAACTTCTTTCTGCACCAGTTACCACAGCCGTGAAATGAGAATAAACACAGTTATCTACTGAAGATGCTTGTGGTGAGGATGAATTCATCCATGTAAAACTTAGAACTATGTCTGACACTGACACATTATCAGAACTCAATAAATGCAGCTGTTGACACTGCTGGTTTTAGTCACTGTGTGAACGACATTATAAATCCAGGCCCTGGATATAAACCGCCCACCCATAATGCTGCTTAACAAGTTGAAAGTAAGAGAGTATGAGAACTCCTGAGGAGGACAAGACATTTAAGAATAATGACTGGGAGAACAAAAAATGAGAAGTTATCTCAAGGGCGAAATCAAAATTAAGCTGCAGATTACAAGGAGGTGTGACCAGCTAGCTGGAAATCCAAGGTCTCTAAAGTATTTCACTGTAAAAGGAGTTCGTGAATATCTCTGATTTTCAAACTTAAAGCTGAACTTTTTTATGGTGAAAAAGAATGAGGCAAGGGGAACACATGCTGACTTCTTCCTTTCCTCGAAATATGTTTCCCCCTGTGCGTTTTTCTCATACTTTTTGCAAGGGACAGAAAAGCGGCACTGATTCCATTGTAAGACTTCCCAACAGATTACTTAAAAAATGTAATTTAAAAAAAAAATGTTTCTGTGCCCACCAGCCATCCAAAAAACAGCTACCCAACCAGAGCATTCCAATTTGCAAAGATAACATGTAATCCTGCTATTCTGGGTGTGGCTCTATGGAAAGGGATGGAAGGGCTGGGATTCAAAGTGCTGCCTCCAGCATTCATGTTGACATCCGATCCAGGGAGAAGAACGGGGCACCCCTAATAGCTGTCTGCACTCTGAGCCCTGTTAACACCGTCTTCCTTGCACAGGGCATGATAAGGGTCCAGCAGCTCAGCTGGGTCACCAGGGAAGGCAACAGGAATGAATTTGAAAGAAAGCATTTCATGGGATGGAGTGAGGAGCAAGAGGCATGTTTTTCAACCATCTTGAGTGGTTGCAGCTCACCCCTCGAAAACAGTAACTTCAGCAGCCACTTCATTATATTTCTACTGTAAATGATACAGGCCCGAGCCAAGTCAGCACCAAAACTCCCTTCAGAATTCAGTCGGGGTTAGGTCATCTGCACTCCATCGACAACCGCTGGACTGCAAGCTCCTAATGAGGCATCTCAGCAACAGTATGTGTCCTGCCACTAATGAGGCTCTTTTTCCATGAATAACGAACAAGCACATCATCTCTGTTGCCAGGTACACAACATAAACAAAGCTCAACACAGGGCCTTGGTATGGCGAGTTTGTCCATTTGCAACAAAGGAATTTTTCCAAGTGTGAGCCAAGTTTTAGTGGAGGGTGGGACAGGCTGTTGTAACAAATAATGCAAACATATGTTATCAGAATCTAATAAATCAGCTTTTGGTGGTTGTGGAACAGAGGCCGTGCAATGGGAGAGACAGGAGAAAACACAAAGCTCTAAATGAGTTCATTTCTTTATTTTACAATCAGTCTTATAACGCGAGGCTGTTGACTTCTGTAATGAGCTGAGATCTTCATGAAAGGAGCCTTATGAGACTTGTAATCCCAAAGGTTCTACTGGTTTAGTCTTTCTTTTTCTTTTTTTTTTGGTTTTAAGCTTTCTACTTTATTGATGTGTGCTTGTGTGAGAGAGAGAGAGAATGGGAGAGAAGAAAGAAGGGAGAGAGGCACCCTTGACAGGGTCTCATCGTGCTGTAATCCCCTGCCTCCAGCGCTCCAGCTCCTCAGGATCTGGGCAACACACATGCTGGTGTGTTTCAGGTTGACCAGGCCATGGATCTGAACTGTAGTCGGCTCTGCAGCCTCAGGTGCTTCAGTTCAGTTCTCCACCAACTGCGCCACTAAACATGGGCTTTACTCTTTATTTCTTAAGCCTTGATATATCAGGCTGAGCACAGGTCAACACTAGGGATGAGAACAGTGGAAGCTTGTCATGGCATTAGTGGCCTCATGGCAGCATTTGGAAAAGTGCACTGCCACTTGAACCCATGGGCATGCAGTTGGGTTCCTTTGGCACTGAAAGATCCTCAATGTATGAGCATTTTTCCTGCAAGGAAGCCTCATAACTTGGACTCATGAGATTAGCCACTGTTCACTGAATAGTGAGATTCCAGCACATAAACAGAGACTAAAAGTGAGCTGACGTGAAGACCAAACAGTCTTTATTCTGTTTACTTTAAAGTGCTCCACAAATACATTTCTCTCTTTCTAAAATCAGTTCCATAAGAGGCAGCATGTATCTCGTTACATGGGGTGTTCACATCTCCCCAGGAAAAGGGAGGCCATCACTGGCAGAAGGCTGTTAGTTTCCATCAGTTTAGCAATAGTCTCCCCAGGAAAAGGGAGGCCACCACTGACTGAAGGCTGTTAGTTTCCATCAGTTTAGCAATAATTTGAAGAGAACAAAACAGAAATAAAAACAATCTTGCAAAGCCTCAGTTTCCCCACCCTTAGGAGATAACAACCCCAACCCATTTCAGAGACTTCTCATGAAGAATTGTGTCCAAAATAACACCCAAATGGTATAACTGGCTCTTTATATGTGGTAAATTCTTGCGCAGGAGAAAAAGCAATAGCATCAATAGGGAGGGAAGGACAGGAATGGGGAGTGCAGGCCATACAACATTTCTTCCCCTGCTAAGCCATGAAATCCTGAGCGTCTACAAAACAACGTAAAACTGTGGGTGAAAGGTCAGTCTGAAGACAGTTATGAAAGCTGTGCTAAGTAACATGATCCTTCCAATATAACCATTGGAACACATCAAAGAGAGAGAAATACTCAACTATGTAAAAACACCCAAGGACTTACCATCGTACTTTGCTAAGACTGCCTGAACGTCGGCATAGGCCTGCAGTTCCAGAAGGGCTTCTAAAAGGTTTTCATGGATGTTGAACATGCTCAGGAGGGGGAACTCTTTCATCAACTAGGAAAGAAGAAACCAAAGACTAGTTAATATATATTTTTATAACATATCTGTTCTATATATTTAAAGTATACAACATGTTCAATATACGTAGTTATTACTATGGCCAAGCATTTTAAGAAATAAATATTTCTTAGTTTCTGAAGTATAAAGAATATTGAATTAGAAATATATCTGTATTAGGTAATTTATTCATTTCTTTATTCATTCACTCATTTCTTTCTTTTATAAGATAGCAAGGTATTCCCAACAAGGTCTTCATGCTGAGATCCACCCCGGCCTCAGCCAGCCCAGATCATCAGTGCACATGTGCATGTCATATGTGTATGGAAGGCCTTAGAGTGGGCACTGGAACATTCCCACGTGGGTCTGGCACTGCAGAAGAACACTGCATTACTGTGGTTCCACCTAGTGGCCCACAATTCCTTCTAGCAGCCCATCATTCTTTCTTTCTTTTTTAAAAATTATTTTATTTATTTTATTTTTATTTTAAATCTGCTATAGGGCACTGCACTCACCAGAGAGAGGGAAAAAGAGAGAGGGAAAGTGAGAAAGCAAGCCACCAGATATAGGACTTGAACCACCATGGTCAACCATGCAGGAGTCTTGTGACTTAACTACCAGGCCACCTGCTGGCCTTCAGGCCCACAATTGTTAAAAGCATAATTTATACTACATTATAAGGGATTACACTAATTATTATGTTGCAAAGCATTAAAATGTTTTTATTTTTCTGATAAGGTGAGAGAAAATCTAAAAGAGAGGTTTTCATAAAAACTGAAGAAGATTCCCGATAATGTGATGCAAGGTCATAGAGCAACTAGGTCAGTGAAGGTTGAAAATGATGTCACAGGTGTTAACAGTCAGATCACTGGTCACCTCGTCAAGAGCAGTTTGGATGGATGCCAGAGAGCAGTTGGGTAAAGAAGGGATTGAAACTGCTCTTCTGAGCAGCCTGGTGTCAATTAGGGAGAAAAAGTAGGCAAGGAGTACAGGGTGATGTGGGTTGAGAGAAAATGGGTAGGTTGTGATGGGGCTGGTATTAAAGAGAGAAATCCATGAGTTCCTGCTGGTGGCCTTAATAAATTAGGACTCCAGATCATCTTCTGAGACAGGAAATGGGGGATAGGGAGGGAGTTCTAAGACAAAAGTGAAGGCGTAGAACAGCCACAAAGGGGAGACTGCTTAGGGAAGCAAACAATCATTGCTAAGGCCATCTCCAGGGCCTAACAGATTGGGGACTACAAATTTGGACAGACTCCAACTGCCATGGCTGTCGAGTTTTAGCTAGTAGGGTTCAGTAGCCCAGATTTAGTGCGAGATACCAAATGATCTACAATGCATCAAATAACTTATGGATTTTAGAGTCAATAAGGAGGAAGAAAAGTCCAAAGAAAGTTAAAATAAATATTACTGAACTTCACTGGAAAGCAAAGAAAAAGAAGAAAGAAGAAAAATTGACTAAAATCAGATCACAGAGAAAGGTAAAATCTCATCCTAAAATATTCTAAGTTCCTGGGCCAGCAGGTGGCACGGAGGTTAAGGTGCTGGATCCCATAATGGCTGACTCTGTGGTTTGAGTCTCAGATCCAGTGGGATGAAAATCAAGCCAGCTGTGTGTGTGTCTGTGTGTGTGTGTGTGTGCCCCCAAGATCCCAAGAGGAGAATGGAGGAGAAGGAATTGCAATGGCCCTGCCCACTGGGGAGTGATTGCTCACTTTTCCTCTCTGTCTCTCTGTCCCTCTCTGGTGAGCACACATGCTCTATAGCAAAACTAAAAAAGAAAAATAAAAAAGAAAGATTCTAAGTTCTTATAAAGCAAAATCAAGTATATATTCTCTTCTATTTAAATCCCCCACATGGATAACTGTTTTCTATTAGAACATCATAAGCTCTCTGTCAACTTCTTTAAAGCAATTATGCTGACAGAAATAATATTCGAAAACAGGCCAACTCACTGCTAAGCAAGAAACCAGTGGACACATTGCACTGACCAGCCATTTCTTCTTTCACGAGAAACATTTACCATAGTTTTGTTTTTTAAAGCCAAGAACCATTTAGCATATTTTTAAAAATAAATAATTTTCAGCATCCCCAAAGAGCATCATATTACCAACAAAAAACACCTATCAAAATGACTATGTGTTCAATACATGGACAGTCTGAAGCCCCCTAGGGAGGCATGCAGAGTTTTCATTGTTAGTAAAGGAAATGAATAAGAATATACCACACATTTTTGATGTTTTATAAACAATAGAAGTATTTCTTGTTCTGGTTCATTTTGATTCTGGTTGACATTACCCTTTTATTTTTTTTTAATTCTCTTTCTAATTAAAGCTTGTTAGAATTCAAGCTCTCTGTCATTCAGCATTTGGCAACACAATAAAGACATTCTTTAAACTGCAACATTTAAACATTTATTGTTTTGACCAGTTCTTCAGGTAACAATCAGACTTCAACGATGTATGTCATATTCTGTAGTTTTAAAACTGTAATGCCAAATATTAGTCGTGAAGCTTACAAACTGTGTCTTATGGAAACACAGTGAGACCGCACACATGAACATGGAGGTCTCGGCTGGTTGAACAAAGCTTGAAGTGAGATGCTAGGAGCCTGTGTAGCAGCTCTTTCATTGGAAGCCTGGACAGAGTATATTGTGTCAAAAACAAAAACAACCAAACAAAAAAAGCAAAAAGCAAACAAGTAATAAAAGGGTTTTAAACATAGTGAAGGTCAAGTGATGGCCAAGTCATATGGCAGTTCAGAAATCTAACTTTCCTTATTTAACCTAAACACGAAGAAAGTGTGAATCCTTTGCTGCCCCTATAGCCTTCTCTTGCCCTGCACAATACGCTATTTTGGAAAAAAAAAAAAAAAAGACACTCTCTTGGCTCTACTCTCTCCTTGCTGCATTGCTACAATCTGGCTCGACTCCCACCATGTGAATCTTGTCCCACTTGCGGGTGATGTAAATTGCTTTTGTGGATATCCTCCAGCCCTTTTCCTGCTTGACCGCTGCATCATCTGACAGTTTGATGACTTTTCCTTCAAGCTCTTGTCTCACTTGGCTTCCTCAGCCCCGTTCTCTTCAGGTCTTCTTCATGTTACCTCCCACTTCCTTCTCTAGTTTCCTCCTCGTCTGCTCCTTACAAGTGGTCTCCCAGGTTAGGTCGCAATCCTCTTATCATAAACACTGACGGATCTCTAGGTTCTTGTCCAGGGTCTCAGCACCACCACCTTTGTGGGAATGGCTCCCCCATCCTGACATCCACTTTGACCTCTCTCCTAGGTTATGTGATCAATTTCAAAACTACCTTCCTAGGGACCAGCAGTTGGCATAATAGCTATGTCGCTGGACTCCCATGTAGTCAATCCAGCGGCTTAAACTCATGCCGGGTGCATATGCACGCGTGCCTAAGATCCTGAGAGGAGAATGGAGGAGAAGGGATTGTGGCATGGCCATCCCTCCTGGGGCGGGGG
>NW_006199814.1:890516-935873 GCF_000334495.1 Tupaia belangeri chinensis
ATTTCTCACTTTCTGCCTCTCTGTCTCTCTCTTTCTGGCAAGCGCATGCACCCTACAGCAAAAATCTCTCTAAACAAAACAAAACTACCTTCCTGATCCCTTTACTTCAGCATCTTTAAAGGCCAAACACGTTACTGAGATGACAATTACCCCCTTCCCAAGCCATTTCTCTCTTTTTTTCCACCGCCCCCCACCCCCGCAAGCCATCTCTTCAAGCTTGTTCTTCTCCCCTTGGTTCTTCCTGTCTTAGAGAAGAAAACCATTAACCCTCCTATCACCCTCTTCTCCTTACCCACTACAGCTATTTGGAGGCCCCTGACACCCCTGAGTTGATATATGAAAATGCTGGTAGTTTTCATCACTTTCATAGAAAGTTCTATTATGCAAACACCTAAAGAAGCATTGCCATCTTCTCTTCACTGACCTAACTGCCGGTAACTCAGTTATATCCTCATGCTTTGCCTAAATTGCTCAAATGGCGACCACATTTGTCTGTTTACCTGCGATCACCTTTCCAACCCAATTGTCACAGTGCTCTGGTAAAGTTTTTTTAAATATAAACATCTGGGTCCATCACGCCCCTGCTTAAAAGGCTACCACTGACGCGGCTAGATTTACCCCAAGGAAACAGATAGGAATGCAAATATATAAACAAAGCTCTTTGTCACAGTATTATGTGCAATGCTAAAAAACTTCAAGCAACTTAAAATGTAACACATCATGAGATTGTAAGTGTAAGAAGATACAGTCATCTTTTGTGCTATTACATGCAGTCATTAGAGATTAGGTTCTCTAAGAACATTTAGTGGCATGGCCTGCGGAAATACTGGCAGACAACGTTAAATCAGGAAATGTAGAAGACCAACTATTGATATGTTTTGCAATCAGATCAGGTTTTTCTTACGTAGGCACAGAAACACGGTCAGGCAGACTAGGATGTTTTAACGGTGGCTATTTCTGATTGGTGGGCTGATTAGTTGACTTCCTATTTTCTACATGTTCTAATGAATTAAAAAGGAATATATGAACATTCTATAAATAGGAGGAGGGGCAACTCTGGTTAAGAATGCTGGTTTCTTGGGGCTGCAGGTAGCATGGTGGTTAAGGGTACTGGATTCCCACATGGCTAACCACAGTTTGAGTCCTGGACCTGGGGCTTGCTTTCTCACTTTCTCTTCCTCTACTTCTGTCTCTCTCTCTGGTCAAATTAAAAAATGATAATAACAAATGGAATTAAATAAATAAATAATTTTATTAAAACTTAAAAAAAAAAAAAAGGAACGCTGGCTTCTCAACCACTTCAGGATATAATCTCGAACCCTCAGCGTGTAAACACAGCCCTCGTTCCAGCCCCTGTGGGCAGCACAGCCCTTCCTAGCCATTTCGCATGCCCCGGCTCTAGGCCTAGCACAGCTTTCGGCTCCTGAAAAGGACCACATTCCTTCAGGTTCCTATCTTCATGCTCCACCACCTTGGTCAATCTGGCCAGGCCCCTCCACTTCCAGAAATCCTTACCTGCCCCTCGACTCCTGACCCCTTACTTCCATCCGCAGATGTAGTACTCCTGACCTGAACTCCTTAAGTCCCTGTCATAATTCTACTCTGAGCTTGGGAAGAGTGTGAGGGCAGGAGCTCTGTCTTGTCAGTCAGCGATAGACCCATCAGGGGAGCTCCATATTTCATGGCTGGAATGCTTCCTAAAGGCTTTTAAAGAGCTATTCCTTGGGGTCCATATTATATGTGGGCTGCCACAGGCCTGCTTCAGGCCCTTGGGTTTATATTCCCTGAACGTGCTCCTCTACCGTTTTTAACCTTCCATTATCTGCACCGTGGGAAAGGTCTTACTAGAACCTGGAAATTTAACTCAATTTACAGAAGAACGTTCTTACTTAGAGGTGTCTAAAAATGGAACAGATGGTCTACAAAAGTCTCTGTTACTGAAACTGTTTATATTGAGAGAGGCCAGGCCTAGAACAGAGAAATTAAGGAAAGGACCAAGCACTTTTCAAATTCTATAATTTCAGGGGGGAAAACAAGTAAAGAAACAAAAACAAAAACAAAAAGGCAGCTCGGTGCCAGATCGTCTTGCTCTCCTGTCCTCTGCAGGATTAAACCCTAGCTTTGTCAGACCAGGCTAGTTCATGCCACTCTCAGAATTCTTCCTGCAGTTCCTAGCCACTGTGTTCTTGCTCAAACTATTTCCATCACTACAGTACCTTCCCCTCATTCATAAGGCAGCCTGTCAAAGTCACTCCACCCTCCCAAGCCCAGATGGAATGCTACCTCCTAAAGTCCCAGCACCACAAACGTGAGAGCCTGAGAAGCCCATGAGATCATTCAAACACCCTCCTCAATGTACCCATGAGCTTCCTCCTATTCCCACCTGCTGATAAGACAGCGAAGGCTGCAAATTCAAGTAATCCAGCCAAGGTTAGTACTGAAACCCTGATTCAAACCCAGTCAGCACTGACTTCCAATTTCCACATACCAGAATACCAGTTTCTGAGCGACCTCGTCCAGAACAAAACCATTTGCTGACGTTTCTGACTTGATACTTACGTACCTGCTGTGTGCAGTGCTTACATTAATTTAAGAAGACAGCCATATTCTACAGGAAAGAGCCCTTGTGTCCACAACTATGCTTGAATTAAAATCCAACTTCTGCCACTTACTACCTGTGTGATTTTTGTAAAAATAAATTAATGTCAGGCCAGGAGGTGGCATGAAAGTTAAGGCAGTTAAGTACCACATGGCTGACTCTGAGGTTTGCGTCCCAGACCTGGGAAGCTTGAAAAACACAGTGTACATATGTGCATGTTCTCAAAATCCCTAGAGGAGAATGGAGGAGAAGGGACGGCAGTGTGGCCATCCCCCCTGGAGGGCGATTTCTCATTTTCTCTCTCTCTTTCTGTCTCTCTCTCTCTGTGTGCGTGTCTCTCTCCAGTAAGAGAAAGACATCAACAAAATATACATATATATACATATACACATACATATATATATTACACATATATATACATATACACATACATATATATATTACACATATATATACATATACACATACATATATATATTACACATATATATACATATACACATACATATATATATTACACATATATATATTTCTTAATGTCTCTGAGCTTTCATTTTCTCTTTTTCTGGGTCTCAGACTATAAGGCATCTCCTCAGAGTCTCTCCACTGTTCTGATGTCCCCATCCACCCACTCGCATCATCACTTACAAAGCTCATATTGCTTCTACCACATTCTGAAACATCTTGTTTTCTTGGCTGAATATAGGATCATTTAGAAAGAAAAACAAAAAGGAATGAAATAAAATGATAACAGGTAATATTATTATTATAGGAACCCAGTAACATTTTTCTGTAAAGGGCTGGAAAGTAAATATTTGGGGCTTTTCAAGCTAGATGGTCTCTGTCACTACTACTCAATGCAGCACTGACACGGCAGCTCACGAGCACCCGAGTACCTGCATGACGGCAGGTGGTGTTCCCACAGATCCTTATTAACAACACCAGGCGGGAGACCAGGGTCAGCCCACACGCCTCAGTCTGCCAACCTCTTACTCATAAGAATAAAAGGTAAAAACCAAACTTCATAAAAAGAGGTTTATAGGAATGTTAAATTTTCAAAGCATCGTATCTCTTATATAGAGCTAGAGTGGAAGACTACAGAAAGTGGAGAAAAGCCTATCCTACAATCCAGCACCTCTTCTTTATCTTTTTTTTGGGGAGGGGGATGGCTTTTTTTTTTTTTTTTTTTTTTGAGAGATATAGGGCACGTGCACTCGCCAGAAAGACAGAAAGAGACAGAAAGACAGAAAGAGAGAAGTCACCTGCAGGGGGGATGGCCACACTGCAATCCCTTCTCCTCCATTCTCCTCTTGGGATCTTGAGCATGCATGCACACGCACACAGCGTGAGTTTATGCCATCGGGTCCAGGACTCAAACCAAGGTCGACTACATGGAGTCAACTACATGGGACTACATGTATATCACATAGCCATTACACTAACTGCTGGTCCCTATCATATTTCTTTTAAGAAAAGAAGGTGAACAAATATGCAAACATTTTAATTATTATTAATTTATTACTATGTATTATTATTCATGTTTAACTCTAGGTACTGTGGCTATGACTTTCATATATTTTTCAATATATACATTTTTTACTTTAAAAGTTTCTTTCTCAAAAATCATTACATATACTTTTCCAGTGTAATTCCTCAAGTCATACAAAGCTCAATTTTCAGCAGATCCGGATTTCTTTTCTTATTTTCTTCCTCTTTAAAAAATTGATGGATAGACACAGTTTTTAACTTATTAAATTTTCTGTATTTTTTAAGTTTTCTACAATGGACTCATAGTATCTTAGGAAAAAATGTTATTTAAAAACACTCAGGGGGACTAGCAGATGGTGTCATGGTAACGTCACTGGACTCCCATGTAGTCGACCGCAGCTCAAGTTCCAGACCCAGCAGTTTGAAACTCACGCCAGGTATGTGTGCGTGCATGCCCAAAATCCTGAGAGGAGAATGGAGGAGAAGGCATAGCAGCATGGGCATCCCCCTTGAGAGGTTGATTTCTAGCTTTCTGTCTCTATGTCTCTCTCTGTATTTCTGGCAAGCACATGCACGCTATAGCAAAAAATCTCTCAAAAAAATCAGGAAAAAGTTATTTTTAAAAATACCCCATTTACTTTTGAAGACGACTAAGCTCAAAATGTTCACACTTCCTCCTTTTCATTTGACATGAAGATGAAACAAGTGTTTTCTTATTTTCTGTCTGCTTTGTGAGGCAGAATTGTTTCTTCCCATTGCGAGTTTGACTCTGTGGCTCCTGAAGGTGTTGTTAGCAGCTAAGGAAAGGGATTTCTAACCAAACAGCCTTTGGAGAATTGCTATCCCCTTCACCAAATAGTTTGATTTAGTAGATGTTAACAGACTGTACTTGAATTCTGTGCTATCTGGATAATAATTGCTAATCTCACGTGAACCACAGCTTACAGTCCCACTTTTAAATATTTTCATTTTTAAATTTTTGTTATAGGGCACATGCACTCTCCAGAGAGAGACCAAGAGATTGAGAGAAAGTGAGAACCCCCTTCCCCCCGCCCCAGGATTTTGGACATGTATGTACATGTGCACATGTGCCTGGCATGTTTTCCAAGTTGCTGGGTCAGGGACTTGAACTACATACCTTAAGCTATCTTAACTTTTGCCCACCTGCTGGCCCAGAGTCCTATGTTTTAATTCTTCATCTAAATTCCAGAAAGTGGGTTCACTGACAGATACGGTAAGAACTATAAAAATTATAATTTCCTAAAGGATGTCTCAGAGGAAGTTTCTATAAAGGAAGTTTCTTTCCTGTCTTGCCCTCAAAGTTGGGGTTAAGGTTAGGCTTAGACAAAATATCTAATGAGATTTTTTTTTGAGAGAGAGAGGTTTTTGCTATAGGGCATGTGCGCTCACCAGAAAGACAGAGACAGAGAGACAGAAAGCGAGAAATCACCCCCTTGGGGGATGGCCACTGTCTCAATTCCTTCTCCTCCATTCTCCTCTCTAGATCTTGGGCATGCACACATACGTGCCCAGTGTGAGTTTAAGCCACTGGGTCTGGGACTTGAACTGCGGTCAACTACATGGGAGTCCAGTGACATAGCCATTACACCAACTGCTGTTCCTGATTTTTTTTTTTTTTTAAGAAAGGATTGGGGACCAGCAGGTGTCGTGGTGATTAAGGCACTGGGCACTCCCACATGACTGACCATGGCTCAAGTCCTGGGCCTGGTGGTTTGCTTTCTCACTTGCCCTCTCTCTGTCTCTCTGTGTGTCTCTCTCTAGTCAAATTAAAATAAATTAAAAAATAAACTAAATAATTAATTATTTTTTAAAAAGAAAGGATTTTGCTATAGGGTGCATGTGCTCACCGGAAAGACAGAGAGAGAGAAAGAGAAATCAACCCCCACAGGGGATGTCCAAGCTGCAACCCCTTCTCCTCCATTCTCCTCTTGGGATTTTAGGTATGCATGCACACGTGCCCGGTGTGAGTTTTAAGCCATAGAGTCCAGGACTCAAACTGCAGTTGACTATTTGGGAGTCCAGTGATGTAACCAGTATGCCATCTGCTGGTCCCCCTAATAGGAGGTTTTTTGTTTGTTTGTTTGTTTTTGAGAGGTTTTTGCTATAGGGCGCGTGCACTTGCCACAAAGACAGAGAGAGATAAAGAAAGACAGAAAGCGAGAAATCACCCCCCAGGGGGGATGGCTATGCCACAATCCCTTCTCCTCCGTTCTTGTCTTGGGATCTTGGGCACGCACGCACATGCACCCGGTGTCAGTTTAAGCCACCAAGTCCAGGACTCAAATCGCAGTTGACTACATGGGAGTTCAGCAACATAGCCATTATGCCAACTGCTGGTCCCTCCCCTAATAGAAGCTTTTAAGTTTACTTATTTCAGGGCCAGCAGGTGGCATGGAGGTTGAGTGGACACCAATATGGCGGACTGCAGTTCATGACTTGGCGGCTTTCTTTCTCACTTCTCTCTCTCTCTATCTTCCTGTCTCTCTCTGGTGAGCACACATGCCCTTTAACAAATTTAAAGAATGATAATAATAATGTTAATAATAATAAATTAATAAAATAAAATGTTTAAAAATAGGAAAGTTCACTTATTTCTTCCAGAAGAAAGAGATAGAGACAGAGGCAGAGACAGAGAGAAAGAGTACAACCCCCAATACGGTCTTCACAGCACAATCCACACCCCTGGGCACAACCAGCCATAATCATGGGCACACACACATGCCAGGCATGCACAAGGAAGCCTCAGGACATGAACCTGGGGCCTTCTCATGTGGGTCTAGCATCACAGCCGTGTATCACTGCTGCCCTGCTCTTTTGCCCCAATGAGAACATTTTTGTCATAAAACTGTCTTCCTTTTCTGCTCCCAAATCACACTGATGGCTACCATGACGAAAGTTTTCCCAAGAAAAGAATGTATGAGGATGTCTTCAAAAGGTCCTGGAAAATTCAGAAAGTTCTTTCAAAAGTATGGGAAAACGCATACTCTGAAAAACTGCAGAGATCCCCAATGGTTTTGGTAGCAAAATAAAACTACACTTTAACTCCATTTTCTCTAGATTTCTTGCAGTACCCTCGTGAAAATGTAGGAAAGCTGGGGTGCAGTACGGAAGTCAAGAGCATTGCTACCTTGACAGAGAGATCTGGGGATCCCTGGACAGACATCCAGGGACCACGGCATTTCTTAGCACTGCATCTCGTCAGCAAGACAGGGTGGCGCCTAGCTCCCCGTGCACACACAGCTCCCACCGGACACGCTTCGGCGGCCATTATCCTTGCATAACCTTGACACGAGTAACAGCATTTTTGACGGGCTATTTGTTTTGCTATGTGTAATTAGCTCCCCTTTTGTTTTTAGTTGCATCATCTAGCCTATCTCAATGTATTTATCTAAACATAAGACACCCAAAAATGGCGGGGAGGACATAACTGACCTTTCTATTAAGAAAAGACCACAGTTTCCATTCAGGTTTGAATGAAAGCATACGATAAATATAAAAGCCTGCTTTCTATAAGCTAAGTCATTCTAAATAAACCTTTAAACTTGCTCCTGATCTAGCACAGTTCTGTTTATTTATTGCCACTATCTTCTCTATACTGGTAATTGCTTTCTCCTGGCAGCAAGAAATGTATATGCCCTGTTTTGCCCAAATATTACAGTTCACATAGAATGAAAACAAGGACCCGCCTACGATTCCTTTAATACCTATGGGGAAGAACTCGGGATGGGCCAAGGATAGGATTTCAGTTTCAATTTTACATCATCTGGCTATTGTCAGTTCAAGTTTATTTCAATGGAAGAATTTGAGGCACTTGTGAGGTGAACATTTATGAGCTCAAACGGGGGGGAAAAGGAAAGTTAATTCACTGGATTTGAAATACTCTGTGGACATAATTTAGAACCACGGTCTGTATGTTTCCTCTCAGCTGACTTACAGGATGAAAACAATAGTTTAAACCTTTCAAGTTTGATTTGTATCTATTTAAACATTTTATTAGTTTAGCTCTCCATTGTTCCTTGAGTGAGAAAAGCAACAGGAAAAGTCTTACATATTTTAAGGTAGAGGTAATTAAAAGAGACCCTCAGCCAGATTCCTACCGAGGTCAATGCAAGCTTGGCCTAATTAAAGTTTATAGAACTTGGCCTGTATTCTAGTCAAACAGCAGATACTATTTTGTTATTGTGCAAGTTTGACATTATTTAATTACAGTTTTGAAAAAAAGGCATAAATAGAAAATAGAAAAGACACTCTATAGGGCATGGTTATTATTTTGTCAGTGATTTCTACTGACACCAAGGACCATGAAAAGGAAAAATAAATTGTTTGCCAGAGTCCTCTGAGGCCCATGAGGGGCCTATAAAATGCAGTCCTGAGAGGCTCAACCATACACTGATATAAAAATATCCTTTTCAGAACTAATCTAAACACAAATACTAGGCTGTGTCTACTGAAAAGTAGTGTGGTCAATACCTGCTCTGCATGGACAGGTAGTTCAGTTCCTAGCTAGCTCATTCAAAGACTACATTTCTACAGATGCTAACAAAAATATAAAACATCCTCCTGTTTATTCCTCAGTTAAAGATAAAGCAAGCTCAACTCTGGATAGAACTTAGAAATCATAAAAGAGTCTCTTCTTCAGCTTCTACCCTTCTTTGTCACATTTTTTTATTATTATTATTATTTATTGCCAGAAGGCACATGTATTTGAGAGAGAGAGAAAGAAAGAAAGTGTCCCCAATGTGACATGCTCACTCTTCCTCCATTTCTTCATCCACCACTTTTTTGGGTACACGTGCAAGCATGCACTTGCGCACGCACACACACACACACACACACACACACACACGGTGTGTGGTTCTCAAGCTGCTGGGGTCAAGATTTGAACTGCTGTCTGGCATATGGAACCTAGCTCCCAGTGCACAGGGATTAACCCTGACTGCCAGGCTAGCCCTCTGTGGCAGTCGTTATTTTAAAAGAACCTAAGAACTTTCCCAAATCAAAGGTCTGATAATACCACTGTTTTATCTATGGTATTACGGAGGACAGTTCCCCTGATAAACTCTAGAACAAACTGTAGTTCAGGTACTCCGATGGTGAGGAGACCTGAGAAGAAAACATAAAAGCAGCCCGCCTTGTTCTGTTTTGAGGAAAAGAATTATTTATACTTGCTTCAAAACTGATGGGTAACATTTCGAGAAAAACATGCCTTTCTCATCTTAAACAGCTTAAAATAGGGTTGTGCCCCGGCCCTGGAATCATGATCTAGTATGAACAATCGGACGCGCATTCAAACGGCTTGGAAACAGGCCCGTGGATGAAGCGACGCTCAGACCCTTCTCTCTGTGGTGACAGGGCACTGCTCGGCTCTTCTGCTCCAGGAGGGACCCCCACACAGCACGGCACGCCGCCAACAGTCACTGTCAGAAAGGACTTCGTAGGCCAAACCACAATCGCCGCCTTTGGCAGACACCTTTCCACATTCACACGGGTGATGATAAATAACTGTTCAGGAGATGAACTCATTTGGTTATCTGGGACTCGGTGAACAAATTCTCACTCTGGCAGGCACCTCGTGACAGAGTCCTGCTGTGAGTTAATGACTATGGAAGATTCTTTTAAGGCCACAGACAGAAGGTACATACTCTGACCTCAGGTTCGCCTACACCCTACACGTGGCTTTGCAATCACTTCGCCTTCCAGGGAGTGCTCTCCTTCCTCCCCAAGTCTTGCCACTGAGCCCTCCTGGACCTGAGTCTGACACACACATTCTGGGCCCATCCTTATGCTGTTTACCGAGCCCAAGCCTGCATTCACTGCTGCTTCTGCAGCTGTTGATTTCCCCCACGAAACTTGTGTCCACCAGACAGGATGGAGGGTTGGCTCCTCCCAGGTCCCCAAAATACATCCATTCCATTGCTTCTCCCCCCTTGGGCAGCATTTCCCACTGCTCCAAAGCGCTTGCTGTAAAGCCCCAGCAGCCACTACCATCCCTTGACCATGTTTTCCACCAGGTAACAGACCCTCCTGCACTGAGGATTTGGGCACCGCGCTCCCTATCATCACTCTTCTCTTCAAGTCCTACCCTCGGCGCAGAGGATTTCACTCTGTGTGAATGAAGACACCATCTAATAACCTAGATGCTCAGTTGTTTTACCCTCTCAAAGCAAGACTATTTCTCTACTGTAATTTACCAGCCCAGGGTCAGACTCGAACTTCAAATCTCAAAACCATCTAGGGGACCAGCAGTTAGCGTAATGGCTATGTCACTGGACTCCCACGTAGTCGACCGCGGTTCACATCCCGGACCCAGTGGCTTAAAACTCACGCCCCGCGCATGTGCGTGCGTGCCTAAGATCCCGAGAGGAGAATGGAGGAGAAGGGATTGCAGCATGGCCATCCCCCCTGGGGGGTGATTTCTTGCTTTCTGTCTCTCTGTCTCTCTCTGTCTGTCCGGCAAGCGCATGCTCTGTCCTATAGCAAAAACCTCTCCAAAAAAAAAAAAAAAAAAAAAAAAAAAAAACATTTCAAAACCATCTAGACATATTCTAACAAAAATTAAAGCATGCAACACTGTGACCAGAATGTACTGCTTTCTGATGAACTGACTACGCCTTTACTACCAGCTTCCTTTTCAGTTTCACTGAGACCAACAGTGCCTCGTCCTCTTTGTTTTTCTTTTTTTTTTTTTTTTGGTTTGGTTTGGTTTGTTTTTTTCCTTACCTTCTCACTTTGTCTTATCTCTCTAACTATTCCTGAAATTCCTCAGATTCTTTTACTTTTCCAGTTGCTTCTTCTCAGAAGTCAGTGGATGCTTCTCGACCTAGCCAACCCATGTCAGAGGCCCTGGGACCCACTTCTTAGCCTCGCTGTCTCTACATATATGATCCCAATCAACATGGTGGCTTTCAGTCCTATGTGTGCGCTGATTACTCCCAAACTCCTCACCCCTGGTGCAAGCCCATATCCTGTTGTCTTCCTGAAATCTCCACCTGGAGGTAGAGCAGGTGTCTCATCTCACATAACCTGGTTCTTTCCTAGTTGCCCTTCTTTCAGGAAATGGTATAACCATCGCCGAGTTACTCAGGCTGAAAACCCGTGCACTCCAAGGCTTCCACGCTTTCCTTACCCAACTTACCCAGCAATTCATTGTTCTACTAATCACTGAGCAGCGGCTGTGTGCCAGGCATTACGGGGAAACAGTGATAAACAAGTTAATGAGTTTTGCCCTCCTGAGAGTGATGTTCTAGTGAAAGGAAACAGGAAACAGGCAAACAAACAAAATATATAGACTGGATTGGCCCCCTCGTAGGTAGACAAAGGGAACTGGATCCTACAAGGCCTACCAAGTTTGAATCCCAGCCCAGTAGCTTGAAAAACTCACTGGGTACATGTGTGTGTGCTCCAAATCCTGAAGGGATGGAGAAATGGAAGGAAAAGACTACAACCCCCCAGGGGGTGCTTTCTCTCACTCTCTTCCTTCATAACAAACATTCACTGAACACTTACGTGAAAAGTATTAGGATAAGAACTGTTCGAATCATATCTGCATCTTCTCGTCTGTAGAATTGGCTTCTGTTGACTATTTTCTCCCTCCTGAAATTCTCTTGCTATGATTTTCATAACAGAGCATCTTCCTAGATTTCCTTCCTACTTCTTTGGGCACTTCTTTTAGGTCTCCTTTGACTAATATATTCTGCACTCCCTTCTACTATTTTTTTTTTTAAACTCTACTCACTTTCCCTTTCGGAATGTCATCTTCTCTCACAATTTTAAGCCCTCTCCATGCTGATCATCCCCCAAACTTCTTCTCTCCTGAGCTCAAGGTCTGTATATCCCACTGCCTACCAGATTCTTCCATTGAGACGACCCCCCTGTACTATTAAAAGTGCCGTGTCTAACATGAAAATCATTCCTCTTATCCCCTGCCCCACCCCTAAAGTAGCTACTTACACTACCGTTTTAATCTCTCTAACGGCACCACTCTCTTCTCAGTTTCCCAAGTAAGAAATCTAGAAGTCACCCATAACTTTTTCTTACATTTTTCTCCAGACAACACCCAACACTCTGAAAGTAAAAGACGAAACAAACATAAACACATCCATTCAGCCACCGGCTTCTCTCAATTTTCTCTCCTAAATCTCTCCAGTGTGGTTGTTCTATCAAGACCCTCTAAACTAAACTAGGAGCATTTCAATGTGTCTCTCCACCACTGAAAAGCAGACACCACGGTCAAAGGAGTTATACCAGATAAGAGTAACTTTCTATTTCTGAAAGGGCTGTGCATTGTACTCAAACAGCAGCATAAAATGACCCTGCCTCCTTGGGACCAGCAGTTAGTGTAATGGCTATGTCGCTGAACTCCCATGTAGCCGACTGTGGTTTGAGTCCTGGGCCCGGTGACTTAAACTCACACAGGCGCATGTGTGTGCATGCCCAAGATCCCGAGAGGAGAATGGAGGAGAAGGGATTGTGGCATGGCCATCACCCCTGGGGGGTGATTTCTCGCTTTCTATCTCTCTGTCTCTCTCTATCTTTCTGGTGAGCACATGTGCCCTAAAGCAAAAACCTCTCCAAAAAAAAAAAAGAAAATGATCTTGCCTCCTCAGAGACAGGCCTAAAAAAAAAATTCTCTCCCTGAAACCAGTGGCATAATTAACTGGTTAATAAATAACTGAAATCAGTTATTTATTAGCAAGTTGCTTAATACAAGTTAAAAAAAAAGAAAACCAGGGTTGGACTTGTGACCTAGTGGCTAAGGGAGCTGGGAAGATACAAAGAAGAAACACAACAATACAAAATTATAGGAGAAAATTCAAATAAAAATTTAAAAATTGGGAAAATTCATCTTACTGATATGGCTATCATTACGTAAATCAACAACTGATAAATCTATTATTTGCTCACATTAATTAAGCACTTTTCCTTTCCAGACACCATACTAATTGCCAATAATTTACTGACTAAGTAAACTGAACAATATCAAGCAAATCCAGGAAAGCAAATCATGATTTAAAAAAAAAAACAGGCAGATGTTCACAGAAAGTCTAACTTGGAAGATGAATGAGTTTTTATGCATAGCCTTTACTTTCAAGATTCACTTGCTCTTTAATTGTAAGTGTAGCAAAGACAGAATCCAGAAACAAGGCTACATTATTTTAGAAACACTTAAATTAATAGTTAACATATTCCACTGTATACTTTGTTTCTAGGGCTATGATACACCTGGGTATCTTAAAAGCTTTGAGAGTAACTATGTTCAAGTGATACTTGGTTGCCTAGATGTATTAAAGTACTTCCATCCCCACTTCTCCCAAAATGGAACTTCACTTTCTACAACAAGTACGCTGAGCAACTTCTAATCAATCCTTAACCCAGTTACCCATGATAATCCATAAAAAATTTTAGAAAATAATATTGTGTGCAAGAGAAATAACATGACCTGCAGAATGTAAAGGCAGAGAGAAGGAAGGGACAAAATTATGTAGTTTAAGAATGAAGAAGGGGTGAGATAAAAGGCAGTAGAATAGAAATTAACCACTAAAATGTTTATCTAGCATTTTTCCTCCCAAAAAGATATTTACACCTTTGCAATGAGAACAGGATCTTGGTTGCAAAAATATTCCCTAGAATATGTTTTACAACTCAGGAAGGCTATAATAGCTCTCTTTTGTAAGTCGTTAAGTTCATGAGGATTTTCTCTCATGAACTTAAGTAGGAAAAATTGCAAATCAATGGTCCTTAATGCTTCGATGGCTTTGATTAGTGCCAGAAGCGTATATCTTCGACAGTATGCATCAGAAACGGTCCCCTTCATAAATCATTTGAAGGGCATCCCTGTACTAGTAAACTAATCCCCAAAGGTCAATTGCTCACACTCTAGGATACCTGTAACAACCTAAAAGAGGTATAAAATGAATATCTAAATCATTTTCTAAGTAGAACCCATTTTAATTTACATTAATTAAAAAATAAATATTACTTCTAAGGAAGGTAGAAAATCATAATTAAACCAATAATAAAGAGGTGTCATAACCAACGGGAAGCTGGGACTCAAAGGTCACAGGTGCAAAGCATTAATCGGGAATTTGTAAGTCAAAGCTTTGATTTGGTGATTCAAATATTTTATTGACAGCCTCATTCTACATGATATTGTGTGCTGGAAGAGACACATGGGGAAACATGGAATTAGTATTCGAAAAGCTCAAATCTAATGAGCTTCAGCTACCCATTTTGCATTTTTGTTTATTTTGCTATAGGTCACATGCACTTGTGAGAGAAACAGAGAGAGAGAGAGAGAAAGAGAGAGAGAGAGAATGAAAATCCACCCCTTGGGGGGATGACCATACTGCTAATCCCTTCTCCATTCGCCTCTTTGGATTTGGAGCAAACACATATGCAGCGTATTCCTGAAGCCACTGTGTCTGGGACTCGAACCTCACAGTTGACCATCTGGAATCCAGCTGCTTTAGCCACCATGCCACTGGCTGGGCCCCTTTTTACTTTTTGTTTTTTGGTTTTTTTTTTTTTTAACTTGGCTCCAAAAACCAGTTTCTCTCTTGCTCATATAGCCCTAAACTTTCTTCAAGGGATCACACAAATAAGTGATTTTAGATAAAAATGGAGACTAAGTTTAAAATAAGTGAGAAAAGAGGCCAAGGGAAACGGTGCTGTTTCAAAATCTGTATGTTTTCTTGAGGGTGAGGGGTCACAGAAGAGGCTCACAAATTCAGCCAATCCATGAAGGTTGGGACCTTGGTAACATACAAATCAATTCTGCTCCAAATTCTTGCAGGAATCAAGGGTGTATCTGCATAAGCCAAGAACAGCAGGAAAGAGACACCCCAACTGTGAGTGCTGTCTACCCCAATGAGATGGCACTGCAGAAGTGGAGGGGATACTGTCAACGTCGTTATTCTTGGACATGATACAACAAGCATACATGATCACTGTAACTTAATAAAACACCTATGGTACGTGTGGATTAAATGAAGCAGTATGTCTTGGGAGACTGTGCCGCAGAGTAATAACTCACTATATAAAAGTTACTGATAACAAAAACTGAAAACCCTCTAGTTCTCAGCTGGGAATACAGAGAAGATGAAAATGCAGGAGGAGACAAGCAAGCCCAAGCTCGTTTGTAGACAAACACCCTCTGATTTTCAATTTGTTTTATTTTATTCATGATAGAAAGCACAAGTGCATGTGAGAGAGAGACAGAGAACGAGAGATTACCCTGAATAGGGTCTCATCCTGCTGCGATCCCCTTTCTCTGACTCTCCAGCTCAGCAGAATCTTGGGCATGTGCACATGTGACCAGTCTGTTTCCAAGCCGACTGAAGGATTTGAAGTCATGGCTGGCCATGTGACTTCCAGCACTGTGATGCCTTTTACTACTGACTGTATCACCAGGCTGGGCCATGGTTTTTCTTTTCCTTTATTCATTAGTGTCCAAGAAAGAGAGAGAGAAAGAGAGGCCCCCTAACAGGGCCTATCATGCTGCAACAATTCCTCCAGTTCTCTGACCCGTCAGGATCCTACGGCAATGAGCACACCCTGCATATTGCTGCCAGGACCAGGACTCCAACTCTGATCAGCCCTGTGGGATTCGGCTGCCTCTGAACAGTGCTCAATCACCGTGCTTTAGGGCTAGCCCATGTTTATTTTTATGAAGAACCAAGAGTAAGAACAAAGGTATGATTAGTTATAATCTTCACAGGCTAGGTTAAAAATGGGTTTTACACAATTACAAGCACATGACATATGCTTTCGATAAAACCAGACGTAAGTGGCCTGATAGAACAGTGAAGTTTTTGAAAGAGTGAGCGTATACACAAAGTATCTATATTTTGTTTTTATATATAGACCTGGTGTTGTAGGTTGAATTGTGTTCCCCAGGAAGATAACGCTGAAATTCTAACACACAGTGCCTGTGAATGTGACCTTATTGACAATAGGGGTTTTGCAGAAATAATCAAGATGAGGTCATAAACACAATATAACTGGGATCTTTATGAGAAAGAGGAAATTGGGACACTGAGACATAGATATACGGGGAGAATGCCATGTGAAGACAGAGGCAGAGATCAGAATAATGTGTCTACAAGCAAAGGATTGCTAAGCACTGTCAGTAACCATGTGAATCTAGAAGGGACAAGAAAAGGTTCTCGCTTGGGGACCAGCAGGTGGCACGGTGGTTAAGGCACTGGACATTCCCACATGGCTGATCATGGTTTGATTCCCAGACCTGGTGACTTGCATTCTCACTTTCTCTCTCTTCCTCTCTCTCTTTCTTTCTGTCTCTCTCTCTGGTCAAATTAAAATAAATGAATAAATAAAATAAAAAATAAATAATTATTAAAAAAAAAAGAAAGAAAAGTTTCTCTCCTAGTGCTTTCGGGAGGACGACAGCCCTGCTACACCTTGATCTTGGACTTCTGACCTGCAGAACGTGGGCAAATAGATTTCTGTTGTTTAAATCCCATTTGCAGTATTGTGAAATGACAGTTCTAGGGAACTAATGCACCTGGTAATAAACTAGTCGCAGGTCTGGTTCTACACTAGCTACACTCAAATTTTAGATGGCTGGAGTTTTTCTTCACTACATCCACATTTTCCCGTGTCTACCCTACTTCCCACCTTCTTACACTCACTATTTTGTTCATTTGAAGATGATTTCAGTCTTAATTTTAAAATTTTATTTGTACCATGAAAAAATAAGGGGCTGGTCCAATGGCCTAGTGATTATGGGAACTGGATCCTGTATGGCTGACTGCAGTTCAAATCCCAGCCCTGAAAGCTTAAAAATACGCCAGGCACGAATGCATGTCCCCAAATCTCGACAGGATGGAGAAATGGAGAAGGGACTGTGGCATGACCACTCCTCCTGTCTGTCTGCCTGCCTTTAGTTAGTGCATGCACCCTCTGGAAGCTAAAAGAAAAGTAGAACAGGCTTATTGTAATAATTCAACATTACATAAATATCAAAAAAGCAGAACGAAGGGACCAGCAGTTGGCATAATGGTTTCATCACTGGATTCCCACGTAGTCGACCGTGGTTTGAGTCCCAGACCCAGCAGCTTCAAAGTCACATCAGGTTTGTGTGTGTGTGTGTGCCCAAAATGCCAAGAGAAGACTGGAGGAGAAGGGATTGCAGTGTGACCATCCCCCAAGAGGTGATTTCTTGCTTTCTGTCTCTCTGGTGAGCACATGCGCCCTATAGAAAAATCTCTCTAAAAAAGGGGGGGGCCCCTCCGGGGGCCCCCGAGGCCAAGGGCTTACGCCCCTGCGCTGCCACGCGCCGGGAACAGCCTGGCCCCCCTCCAGGGCCGGCCTCCCTGGCCTCTCCGGCGCTGGATGGCCCGGAGGCCGAAAACAAGGTTGAAGAACTTGCAACTTGAGAAGATGACAGTTACCAGCCCTGCATTATCTCAGGGGAAAACAAGAACTACTCTGCCATTCTTAAGGAAGCCAGATACCCAAGGACAACTCACACTGCAGATGCCCACAACACCATTCCTGGTAACTACAAGATGACTGCTGTGCCGCATCAGCTGATAATCATCCCTGCGTACCAGAACTGCTTTCCTGAAACTGCATTCCCTGGAGACTCACCTACACTTGTGGATCTGCAGGAGACCCTCCCTTAATCCAACCCTGAATAGAATCTATGCTCCCTATTGTCAAAAACTTTATGAGCTGATAATTGGAACTCATGGCCTCTCTCCCTTTACTTGTATGTATCACTTTTTCAATAACTCTTCTGGAAGACAACTGTATATAGCAGAGATAGTGTAATGGGAGAGTGGGAAAGGGCAGAGGGACAAACATAGGGAAAAAAAAAAGAGGAAGAGAAATTTGATGGCTGCAGTGAGCGGTATGGGCCCAGTTGGGTTCTACTTTATAGTATGCTCTTTTTACCCAATGGGGTTTAGGCCTAAAGTCAGACTTGAGTTCATGTAGAGGCATGTGTCAGCTGTGATAACTATTGGAGAGACTTAGACTAATTAAGATCACTGACAGATCATTTGGGGAGGGGTGAGGCACGGAGGGCAATCGGGGATGACAGGGACAATGTGGGAGGAGGATGGGTCATAACAGAGGGAGGGGGATGGGGAATCTAGGATGGTAAAACAAAAGGCAAGGTATGCAGGACACAAGAATTGGGAAATTATTTGCTGAGAACATATATGTTGACGTGCTTGATTGAGCCAATGCACAGTGTATTTTGGATGGAAAATTCATTTGTGTGTTGTGATGGGAAAAAAATTATAATAAAAAATAAACTATTAAAAAAAAGAGAGAGAGGAGGATAGAGAAAGATAGCAAGTGAACAATAGAGAGGATGTTAGTGAGAAACAGATATGGTTTATTATCTGTTGATGATGACGTGTATAGTATTCTCAACTGGACTGGTCTGGGAAGTATTTCATGATGGGTGAAGTCTTTTAACAAGCAAAATGAGAAATAGTGATTGACTGTTTTAAAAAATTATAATAATAATTATTGGGAAATGCATGGAAAAGACATTGAATGATAAAGCGGGGAGATTGATGTCTCTGTATTGACTGACATGCATGGCATTCCCTTTTGAAAAAGCAATGGAAGTCAATGTAAAGTTATATGTAATCCAATGTAATATAAAGAAGATTATGATGATAATATAAATAAAAAAGGGGGGGCAGAACAAAAGCTATAGCAATTGCTAACAATTTCCTCTATAAAGTTTTCTCTTATGCTTACATAAGTAACTCTCCACATATGATCAGAGGACTTCTAGGAGTCTTCAGATCAAAACTATTTACATGATAATAATATACTTTTTTTCCTTTTTCACTCTCACTTTCTCGGGAGTTTACACATGGTGCTCCCAGAGGTCACATGTTGGGTGACAGCACAACAGACTAAATGCAGAAGCAGGTACGCGCCTTAGCTGTTTGCTATTCAGACAAGCACGGAAGGGTTTTAGAAGCAGGTGTCACTCTCACTAACTGTTGATTGAGCAATGTAATTACTTTCCATAAAATGTTTAGTATTAACATGTAATATATTTGTAATAGTTGCTTTAAAGTAAATAAATGTTTTCTTTTTAAAATTTCTTTTAATCCTCTAAAATGGTAACTAGCAATAGATAAACCCACATGGCCAAAACTTTGGGTGTCCTCAATCATTTTAAAGGGGTTTGGGTGCCAAAACACTTGAGAAACATGGGTCTCTGTTAGCAACCATTTTTTAACTGAAAGGTAGAGTCAAACTGTACCTGATGTTTTCACCTTTTCCTCTGACAATGTATCTTGGATAGTAAGAATAGCAACCCTTCGTACTTGTTATCATGAAGCCCTATGCTAAGTATTTTGCATGAATTATTCCTTTTAATCCTTATACCACTCCTATGGGATGGGCACTAACCTAGCCACTGGGTGACTTCTGATGCAAGCGATCGGTAGACTGCACTCTTGAGCACATTCAGTCATGATGTGGCCTTGAATGAGCACCTAACGCGAGGGTTGTCAGAACTACGTGAGGGTCTATTCGCAAAGCACCTAGAACACAGTAAGTACTGCAGATACGCTTGTCAGTATTTATTAATAGATGGTATTTAAAACTCTGAGACTAAACGTAGTTGCTCAAAACTAGCCAGGGGACACTTTAAATTTTGGAAGTCAGGACGATGAGGAGAACCCAGCACGGAGACGGAGAGATTCTAGGAGGACTAAGAAAGCCTGTTTACGTAAACTCAAGTAAATATTGGGTCACTGGAAATTCATGATGCATTCTTGCATAGGAAAACATGTCATGGCTTTCCTAATAAAATGTTCCAAGAATGGCCTGATGATCTATGTCAAATAGGAGGCCAAGATACGGAGAGAGGTATTTTTGCCATGACAAAATGAAACGAGCATGAAGAATAGCTCAGAAAACCATAAGAAGAAGACAGGTAACAGAATGAGAGCCTACAGTCGACTTTGAGAGCAGCTGCAAATGTGAGAGAAACAAGGCCCACACGATGTGGAAACACGCACCAAGAGCAAGAGGGACCCCTGCCCCACACCAGGCCTCATACTCTCCCCTCTTCCTCAGCCCTTCTGCCAAGACCCCACCCAAACCTCCACGTTCATCTACTCTTCCTACCCCGGAAAAACTCTTTAAGGAAGCCTGTCTGGACCAAACACCCCCAAAACTAGGCTGGTCAAGTCCAGGGGAGACATTAGGGGCTTGTGACCACACTCAAGAAGGTGAGAAATAATGAGCAGAGTGGACGGAAACCCAATGTCTCCCCTGAAGCAGATGTACTCACCTCGGGGTTCCCTAGAGCAGTGTTTCCCAGTGGGGGATGATTTCACTTCCATTTCCAGGGAACATTTAGCAATTTCTGGGGACATTTTTTTGATTGTCATATCTGGGAAGCCACAGGAGATGGGGTGCTATTGGTGTCTGGTAAGTAGAGGCCAGGGACGCTGCTAAATATCCTCCCATGGTATAGGACAGCCACCCACAACAGAGTTGTCTGAGCCAAATTGGCAGTAGTGCTGAGGCTGGGAGCTCTGCTCCACACTAAATGATTTAGGGCAACAAGAGCTTTTGAGTTCTTTCATTTGGAGCAGAAGATCTCTCCCATACCAATTTATCCACACCAGTTCTTATACGGATGGCCAAGGGGCCAGAGCACAGCAATCAGACTCAGGAATTCCATTCCAAATCTACTCAAATAAGACCAGAAAAAGATTGAGGATACACTTGAGCTTAATTCTTCTAAATAGTATAATAAAAAGAAAAAAAATTGTACTGATATTAAATGTTAAAAGACACAAAATTATCCAAAAGAACAAACACAAAGAATAATCAGAAATAATAAGAAATTGGAACATGTCATCCTTTTCATTCTGAATAAATAACACTCCTTGATAAAGTTCAAAAGCCAACATGCTTTCCTAGTTCTGCTCACTGCCAACATATTTCTTCAGCAGCAAAATGCTCCATATTCTTTTTTTAAGTCTTATTATTATATTTTTATATTACATATAATCACATATATCTTTACAGTGTATAACATTTCTTTCTCCAGCATGATAACCATGCATATCAGTCAAGACAAAGACATTACTATGCACATCATCATCAAATAGCTTTCTATATTTTTTTCAGATAATTATTATTTTCTTATCCTCGTTATGTTTTTAACATTCAATCACTATACCTCATTTGGCTTATAAAGAGAATTTACCTAACATGAAATACTTCTCAGACCAGTCCAGTTGAGAATACTATACATGTCATCATCAACAGGTAATCAACCATTTCTGTGTCCCATAAATGTCCTGCCTCTCTACTTGTCCTCTTGCTCTCCTTCTCTATACCCTTCCCTTTGCCCCACCCCCATTCCACACCATCTGCAGTGTCCATAACTATTTTCACTGCTTTTATGCCATCCAGTATTTCAATCTCTACCATATAGTGCAGATGGTCAGTATATACTAAGTGGATACATACAATGTCTCTCTTTCATAGCCTGGCCTGCTTCACTCAGCAATAGATCTTCCATATTCAACCCCTTTATATCAAATGCCAGGGTCTCGTTTTTTTTTGGCTGAATAGTATTCCATAGAGTACATGTACCACACTTTTTCAATCCACTCATCTATCTGTGGACATTTGTGTTGGTTCCATGTCTTAGCATCATGAATAATACTGCAATAAATGTTGATGTGCAAGCACTTTTCTGACTGAGGATTCTCCTGTTCTTTGGGTAGATACCCAGAAGTGGGATTGCTGGATCTTATGGTAGTTCTGATTGGACATCTTTGAAGACCCTCCGTATTGTTTTCCCACAGTGGCTGGACCAATTTACATTCCCACCAACAGTGTAGGAGAGTTTCCCTTTCACCACAACCCTGCCAACTCTTACCACTTTTTGTACTTTTTTTTTTTTTTTGAGAGGTTTTTGCTATAGGGCATGTGTGATCGCCAAAAAGACAGAACCAGACAGAGAAACAGAAAGCAAGAAATCACACCCCCCCCAGGGGGGATGGCCACATCACAATCCCTTCTCCTCCATTCTCCTCTCGGGATCTTGGGCATGCATGCACACGCACCTGGCATGAATTTAAGCCACTGGATCCAGGACTTGAACTGCAGTCAACTACATGGGAATCCAATGACATAGCCATTATGCCAATTGCAGGTCCCACTTTTTGTAATTTTAATCTTCGCCATTCTGACAGGGGTTAGGTGGTATTTCATTATGGTTTTAATCTGCATCTCCCTTATGATGAAGGATGTTGATGTGCTCCATATTCTTGATTGCAAAATGGAGCTAATTAAAAAGGTTTTTTTTAATCACTGGGAATTCAAAATAATTAATGTATTATTGTAAAAAAAGAGAAGCCACGAATCTTGACATTTCCCTCATCAATAGGTCAACTGACCACATAAATATTTTATTTGATCTATAATATAATCTTGAGCCATGAGAACATGAAAAATGCCTATAGCTGGTCTTCCTAGAATTCCCTTTCCTTCTCTCTCAGGATATCTCACCAATTAACAGTTTTCCCACACTTATGGCATTTCCTGAGAAACTTCTAAAAATGACTCGCTGGTTATTTAAAATGACAGGGAAGGTATTCTAACTCTGATATGACTACGTCCACTTTAAAATCTGTGCCAGCGAAGTTTAAACCATGCATATGGGGAGGATGGCTGTGTCTTAATGAAAAATTAGGGGAACCAGCAGTTAGCGTAATGGCTATGTCACTGGACTCCCATGTAGTCGACCGCGGTTCGTGTCCCAGACCCGGTGGCTTAAAAAACTCACGCCAGGCGCGTGTGTGTGCGTGCCCAAGATCCCGAGAGGATAATGGAGGAGAAGGGATTGCGGCGTGACCATCCCCCCTGGGGGGTGATTTCTCGCTTTCTGTCTCTATGTCTCTCTCTGTCTGTCTGGCGAGCGCACGCGCCCTACAGTGAAAATCTCTCCAAAAAAAAAAAAAAATTAGATCCTCCTACCTAAATGCTTTATCAGCAGGCTGCCTGAAATTCACTGCACTGTTTTATTGGAGGAAGTTTTCCAGCAAGATGGTTTATGTGTGTGTTGTTTTTTTTTTTTTTTTGAGAGTTTTTTTTTTATTTTTATTTTTTTGCTATAGGGTGCATGTGCTTGCCAGAAAGACAGAGAGAGACAGAAAGCAAGAAATCACCTCCCAGGGGGGATGGCCACACCGCAATCCCGTCTCCTCCATTCGCCTCTCGGGATCTTGGGCACACACGCACACATGCCCGGTGTGAGTTTAAGCTGCCAGGTCCAGGACTCGAACCACAGTCAACTACATGGGAGTCCAGTGACATAGCCATTACGCAACTGCTGGTCCCTATGTGTGTGTTGTTGAAGAAGTGAACCTTTTGGTGAAGTCCCTGGGAATGCACGACCCATTGCCTGACAGGAGTCAAATAAGGGGGGCCTGACCAACAACTGTCTACAGCAGCTGGGGCCAGTTGTGGCTTTATCAGAGAGAAAAGTCCTCAATCTCCCCTCCTATGTTTGGGGAGCAAAGATTGGTAAAAGGAATTTACAAAGGAAATAGATCTTTGAATATTTTTCTTTAAATCACATGGGACAGTATCTCTTGCAGGACTGTTACAATAAGGGCCACATCTACTGGATGCTACATACACTCAGAGAAAAAGCATCATGTGTTAGTATTCTAAGAATGTAACAGATTTTTAAAGAACAATAATACAAGACGGCCAGCAGGGGGTGTGGAAGTTAAGGTTCTGGATTCCACATGGTCATCTGTGTGGTTGAGTCCCAAACCCAGCAACTTGAAAATCACACCAAACGTGTGCCTGCCCAAAATCCTGACAGGAGAAGAGGGAGAAGAAGTTGTGGATTGGCCATCCCCCCTGAGGGGTGATTTCTCACTTTCCCTCTCTCTCTCTCTCTGTCTCTCTCTGTCTCTCTGTCTCTGTCTCTCTCTCTCTCAGTATCTTTCTGTCTCTCTCTGGCTAGTACATGTGCCCTATAGAAAGAAAAAAAATACTAAAAAAAAAAAAAGAAAGAAAAGAAAAAGAAAAAAAAATATAAGAAATCTGTGATAATATAACATTATCAGTTACAAACATATATAAACACATGCATATACACATGTACAGGGATAGCAAGAAAGATTACTTGGCTGAGGGATGAATTCATTAAAGAAAAAAGCATCAGAAATATCCCCAAATCCATCAGGAGAATGGTAAAACAAATTACAGAATACTTATATAAAAGAAAAACGGGGGGGCGGGGGGGATGATAATCATGTCTACTCTATGCCAGGTATTTTCAGATGGTCTTGTGTCACCATCCCCATTTTACAGAAGAAAAAATGAAAAGCACGTGAAGGCAAACAGATGCCTTGGGTCATGACGCTAACAAAGAGCAAAGCTGAGATCCGCACCCAGGCTTTTTGATTCCCTGTTCAATGTCTTTTCTGCGGCTTCCCAGCCTTTCCCTTAAGATTTCATATTTGGATGAAATCAATAGATAGAATTGTAAATTTAAAATTATGTTAAACCAGAAAAAAAAGCAGCACAAAAATGTATTCATTTAAATTATGTGAATTTTTAAGGTATATACTGAAAATGATGGTAGCCAGAAGGAGGTTGGTATGAAAAGCTGGAATTAGAATCATCAGAATCTGTTTTTCCTATGAAGTTGCTTAAATATACAATTTAAAAATCATTAAAATCTTCTCCATACATGCTTGTCTTAGGCTAGTATAAGGTCAAGGAGAGTAACTATGACACCGTGATAAAGGCTGAATGTGGCTGAGCAAAGCTCAGACAGAGAAATACTCCCTCCTTCATAGAATCTCCAGCTCTTCCAGAGCCGAAGTGACAGGCAGCGTTTCTCTGCTATATCAAGGGATAGGATTTCTACAAATTAAAAAGTTTTGAAGGCAAGTTCATGTCTCTGCAGAAATGCCCTCTTCTTAAAACGAGCACATGTGGCACATACACGCTATGGAATATTACTCAGCCATAAAAACAAGACCCTGGCATTTGATTGGAAGTGGATGAACATGGAAGATTTACTACTAAGTGAAGCAAGCCAGAGGTTGAAGGAGAGGCATTATATGTCCTCACTTTATACCAAATATCTGCACTCTGTGGCTGAAACTGAAAGATTGGAATTTTTAAAATTATTTAATTTTATTTATCCATTTATTTATTTTAATTCGACCAGAGAGACACAGAGAGAGAGAGAAGTGAGAAAGCAAGCCACCAGGACTGGGACTTGAACCATGGTCGGCCATGTGGGAGTGTCGAGCGCCTTAACCACTCTGACCTGCTGGTCCCAAAAGATTGGAATATATAAAAGCATGAAGAACAACTGCAGATACTAGAGACAGTGTGGGAGGAGGGTAGGAAATGGGGGAGAGGGCAAGGAAGAGAATCAAGGGGAAAAAGAAAGAAGCAAAACATTTAAGGGACAGGGACCAGCAGTTGGCGTAATGGCTATGTTGCTGGAATCCCATGTAGTCGACCGCGGTTCAAGTCCTGGACCTGGTGGCTTAAACTCACACCAGGCGCATGTATATGCATGCCCAAGATCCCGAGAGGAGAATGGAGGAAAGGGGATTGCGGCATGGCCATCCCCGCTGGGGGGTGATTTCTTGCTTTCTGTCTCTCTGCCTGTCTCTGTCTTTCTGGTGAGCATATGCGCCCTATAACAAAAACCTCTCAAAAAAATTAAGAGATATAAAAATAGATGTTCATGATAACATGTAATATCCTTTTTTTTTTCTTTTTTTGGAGAGGTTTTTGCTATAGGGCGCGTACGCTCGCCAGAAAGACAGAGACAGGCAGAGAGACAGAAAGCAAGAAATCACCCCCCAGCGGGGATGGCCATGCCGCAATCCCCTTTCCTCCATTCTCCTCTCAGGATCTTGGGCACGCACACACACGCCTGAGTTCATGCCAACAGGTCCAGGACTTGAACCGCAGTCGACTACGTGGGAATCCAGCAACATAGCCATTATGCTAACTGTTGGTCCCAATATCCTTTTTTTTTAGAGAGAGATTTTTGCAATCGGGCACATTCATTCACCAGAGAGACAGAGAAACACAGAGAGACAGAGTGTAAGAAATTACCCCAAAGGGAGAATGGCCATGCCACAATCCTTTCTCCTCCATTCTCCTCTCAGGATTCTAGGCATGCACGCACATGAGCCTGGCATGAATTTAAGCTGCCGGGTCCAGTACTCAAACTGTAGTCTACTAAGTAGGGGTCCAGCGACATAGCCATTATGCCATCTGTGGGTGTCTATATGATGATATCTTTAACTGGACTAATATGCAGTGTACTCATGCTGGGAAAATTCATATCGCAAACTATAATGGTATATAGTGATTGAATGTCTAAAAAATCTTAAAAATAAATTTCATGCAAGGTAACTTTTTTAAAAAAAGAGCACCTATGCTATATAACAAACATTCTTCAAATTCTTCTTTCAACCCACGTCATTGAATATGGGAGATGTCTTTTGCAGTGGCTACCTAGAGTATCTTTTGCCTTCAGTCGGACAGAATGACCTTATAACGTTCCTTCTCCTCTTCCTCTCCTCAGCTTGGAGGGTCACTCATGCTCAATGGAGAAGCCAGAACTGAACCCCGGGGCTCACATGGGTCTTCTTCCATTACGCTGTATCTTGCAGGAATAACCAGCGTAGGCCTAAAGTGCAGTGTCCCTCCACCAAACAATACTAGGAATCCACATGTCTGACCGACAGCCCTTCCAGAGACAAACTGAGAAGAAGCTCAGTAGGTTGGCACAGTCCTGTCTGCTCATATCCGTGAACTGAGAACTGGCATCGTTTTTATAACAGGCAGTCACCTGTGTCTTCGGCCTCAGGAACACAGCAGAATGAAATGATCACAAAGGTTTCTTGTGATTGTTTCTTAAAAGGCAAAATGACTCAGATACAATTCATGCTAGTGTCCGTTTCTTCTGAAAAGCATTTCTTATAATCAACAAAAAATAGTGTATGTAGAAGTTCTTTGGGGCAGGCAGGTGGTGTGGTGGTGAAGATGCTGGACTCCCACATGGCTGACTGCAGTCCGAATCTAGACTTAGCAGCTTGTTTTCTCATTTTCCCTTTCTCTCTCTCTCTCTGGTCAAATGAAATAATAATAACGGTGATGATGAAATTAAGTAATTCTTTCTAAAAAGAGAAGTTCTTCAACTGGTTTCCCTTAAAACTACTGTTTTATTTCAAAGTTACATACGAATAACCTCCCTTGGTTCTATTTTAAAACTCTGACCTATTTCTCTCTCTCTTTTTTTCTTTTTTTACAAAGAGAAAGAGAGGAAAAGTGAGAAAGCACCCCTCATGGGATATGGTCATGCCATAATTCCTTTTCCTCCATTCTCCTCTTGGGATTTTGGGCATGCACTTACACATGCTTGGCATGGCTTTCAGACTGCCAGGTCCAAGACTCGTACTGCCCAGCCAGCCATGGTATCCTGCTACTTTAACCACCCCACCAACTACCTACATGCCACTGCTGACCTCCTCTTCCTAATTCTCACGTTGACTACTACTAATAAAATATCCTTGATTGGAATAACTACAATAGGATTAGCTATAATATTACCATTTAAAGGTAGCACTTTGACCCATAACTTATTCAGATTTTCTTAGCTACACAGAAAAAAATCAGTTAGCTAAAATGGCTGAACTCATTACTGGCTTCTGGTTACAGCCCCAAAGGTTTAATAAAGAGAGCATCTATCAGGATTCTTTTATATGTCAGTCACTCTCTTAAATGTTTTGCATGCATTATCTCATTTAATTCTCACAACAATCCTAAGAAGTAACTGTGAGGTCTCCCATTTTACAGGTGAGAAAATGAGGGCACAGAATTGTTAAGTCACTAGTCCCAAGATGTAAAAGGTGGAAGCTAGAGCTGAACCCCAGATGGTCTGGGTCCAGAGTCCATGACCATCACACCATCACTGATACTGCCATTCGGGGGGCTCTTATGTCCCTTAAATGGGTGTATTGCCTAGGATCCCAAATGCAAGTTCCAACTCACATCTCTCATCATTTTCACTGCTTCCCTGGTCCGCCCAAGTCTTCTGGCACACATCGCTAGCCTTCTCTTGATGTAGACCAAGACATTGGTGTCTCGTCCTGAAGAGGGAGATATAAAACACCAACATTTTAAAAAATAAGAACTTGTGGTTGAGCAGGAAAAAAACAAAAAAATTAGAGGCCCATATGCCTTTCCCTTAAAAGAAAACTTCAGAGCAACCAGACTGCTCCTCTGTCTTTTCCTTATTGCCCGGAGCACTGACAACTTTGTTAAAAGAATAACTACAGAGTTATGTAAAAGTACATCAACTTCTAAGGGTCAAATCATGTGACTGATTAGCTAATCCATGCTTCTGGGTGAGGATGCCGAATATTGGACAATAAATAAAATCATCTGCTACAAAGTGCTGGGAAAAAGAACATGCCCACATTGCATTGGGTTTACAAGCAAGAATTCCACATTCTTCAAGTGTGCATGCTTTTGGTAAAGATGCAAAGAGGTGAATCTCAGGTTGCATCCTGATGAACTATTTTTTTTTCATTCTTGACATTAAATCTGGAGAAGCCTCATCTTGATTTTCTGTTTTATATTATTTTTTCCCTAACACCAGTGACATCATAATCATCTCCAGGTCCCCAAAGCAGTCTATTTTAGATGGCAATATAACACATTCCAGATATGACAATAGAGTATGCAAAAAAATGAAAAATGACCCCAGTGTTAGAGAAACCACTGACAACCTAAATGGTTATACCAACAGTCACTAAAACGGCTCTTAAAAAGTACATTAACAACTTCTTATCTTAATCTTTTATTTAATTATATGCCTTTTTGGATATGTTTCTAGACTGGTGAGAACATGCATGTGTTTAATCTTCAATAAAATTACCATGTTAGAGAAAAATATGACACACCTGTTATAGATTAAGTTTACATATAAAATGCAGCTATTAAAAGATGTTAAGAACAAAGTCCTAGAATTTCAAGTTTTAAACAATGAGAACAAGATGTGTGCTGAAAATTGGCCAAGTACCTACAAATTATTTTAAAGATATGATTACGTTTTTTGGATAGATTTCGACAACAGGTTGAAAAAATTTAATTTAGAGAAAAAAGAAAGAAAATGTCTTAAATTGTTTTATAGAGTTATGTAATTTTATTTATTCCCATTTAGTTCACAAAACAGACATTTATAACATCTGCAAAACGCATTGTGATACGCTTTTTTGAAAAGGGAAATATAGATGTGATTAGAGACTTCATTAACATATATATTCACTGCAGAATAAAAATACAAACCTGGGTATGCATGAGTCGTGCGGATATAACTCATGGACATGCAGGCTGTAATATAAAGACCTTGTGTATACTTTAATCATAGGGATTAATGGTGGATTAAGGTTTGTTTTTGTCACCAAATTCAGGTTTAACATAACGTTTAATTTTATAGTCCCAAATAAATTTACAAACCCAAAGTAGGAGATATAATCCTACCTTCCAAGTTGCAGAAGAGAGAAATAAGGTAAGTGAAATTCCACCTTAAAAAACAACTTAAATTTTGGATGGAACATGTAAACACTCTCCTTCCACCAGGATTGCTAAATATGATTTTAAAAACCAAATGAAGTGATGATTTAAGGGACTCAAGGAATTAAAAGACTTACTTTGTTGTCTTGTTTCTATACTGTTCCTCCAAAGTGTTACTGACACTTAGTTTAGCATCCTGAAGTAAAAGGTCTCAGACTTTTAAGGGTTGACTTAAATTTTAAAAAGATAGGGGCCAGCCAGTGGCATGGTGGTTAAAACAGCTGGATCCTACATGACCATTTGTATGGTTTGAGTCCCAGACCTGGTGGCTTGAAAAACACAGCGTGCATGTGTGCATGCATGGGCAATATCCCTAGAGGAGAATGGAGAAGGGACCGTGGTGCAGTCACAGCTCCATGGGGTACTTTCTCACTTTCCCACTCTGCAGTGAGCATGTGCATGCTACAGCAAAAATCAATCAATCATCAAAATTTTTTAATTGAAAGGCAATATTTTTTAATAAAGGTAAAGAATTATAAACTCATGGCACTCTTTCAAAGCCAATACCAAATACTTTCACAATAAGAGCTAACTGCCAATGCAATCACCACTAACTCTTATATTCTTAAGAGTGTCCTGGGACTGGGACCAGCAGTTAGCGTAATGGCTATGTCACTGAACTCCCATGTAGCCGACGGCGGTTTGAGTCCCAGACCCAGTGGCTTAAACTCACGCCAGGCGTGTGTGCATGTGTGTCCAAGATCCTGAGAGGAGAATGGAAGAGAAGGAATTGTGGCGTGGCCATCCCCCCTTGAGGGGATGATTTCTAGCTTTCTGTCTCTCTGTCTCTCTCTGTCTTTCTGGTGAACACACATGCCCTATAGCAAAAAAAACCTCTCCAAAAGAAAAAAAAAAAAAAGAGTGCCCTGGGACCAACAGTTGGAGTAATGGCTATGTTACTGGACCCCCACATAGTCAACTGTGGTTTGAGTCCCAGACCCAGTGTCTTAAACTCACACTCGGCATGTGTGCATGTGTGTCCAAGATCTCAAGAGGACAATGGAGAAGGGAGTGTGGCATGGCCATACCCCCTGGGGGGTGATTTCTTGTTTTCTGTCTTTCTTTCTGTGTCTTTCTGGTGAGTATACATGTCCTATAGCAAAATAACCAAACCAACCAAACAAAAAACCTCAAAAAAAAGAAGTGTCCTATTTCAACCAATACTGGGAAGATCTACAAAATAAACTTTTCCCTTTTCTTGAGAGAGAGATTTTTGTTATAGGGCATGTGTGCTCACTGGAGAGACAGAGAGAGAGAGACAGAAAGTGAGAACACCCTCCCTCCCCCCAGGAAGGAATGGCCATGCCACAATCCCTTCTCCTCCAGTCTCATCTTGGGATTTTGGGCAAACACACACACACACATGTGCCTGGCATAAGTTTTAAGCTGCTGGGTCTGGGACTCAAACCATGGTTGGCTATGTGGCAGTCCAGTGATATAACCATTACGCCATCTGCTAGTTCCACAAAATAAAACTTTTAATAAGACTAACTCTAATTTAAGTCCTATTTTTTTAATTGTGACTTAATATCCTGGAACAAAAAAGCAATGGATGGAGAGAAATAAGTAAAAATTCTAAGGAGAAAAGAAAAAAAGGTTACCATTAGCCATTACTGCCATTTATTTCTAGGGTTAGCAATCTATAGGCAGTAAGGAAGACATGAACATAAACAAGTATGAAGCTGTAAGTTAATTATTACTAAATGTTCCACTAAGAAAAGAAAAACTAATAAAAGCCAAGAAAAGCCATAACCAATACTTGTTCTTCTCTAGGAGAACCCCATTTTGAACTGGACTCAACATTTTCACTGATTAATCATTTTACAATTCTGATTCCTGGAAGAAACCTTACTATGTTGGGCTTCATATTGGGATCCGTGATGCTGTAGCTGCTGAGAACGCCGGTAACAGCCATCTCCAGCCTTCAGGGCCTGCTTAAACAACTTTTCTGCTTCAGCAATTGTGGTTGCTTCTTCTTCAGCCAAGAGAATGTAAGCAGTTGCACACCTGTCCATTCAGATAACAGCCACCATCAATTACAAATCCAGGGATATGGTTAAGAGCCTATAAGAGTTCATGCAGAAGGGCAGGAGTTATGCCAAAACATGCAGAGTGGCCAACTGGTTCATGCATCCCTGTTTTTAGTTGTCGACACACAAAAAAAAAAATGGCACAAAAGAAAAATCTATATTTTAGCTCGAGAGGTAAGGATGTGTAGTGTTAGGCGCATGGGGCTCACTATGGACTCTTGCCCTTATTAGCGTGTCACTTTGGACAAGTTATTACTCTGCCTCCCTGATGGAGAACATGGAAGCTGTTCACGGTGCTGTTGTGAAGGTTAAGTAAGGTGGTGCATGTGAAGTGCTCAGTACAGCAGGCAACATGTGGCCCATGCTCAGTAATGTAACAGCTGTTGTTGAATATCTCCTCCGACACTCAAAGTTAGAAGGACTACAGAAAAGTTTGCTTCTGTCTACTAAACATATATTCCCTTCAATCAGAGGACTTCTTCAGTGAGAAATTCATTAAATCATGTTAATCATGGAGGAAAAAAAAAACAGTGCTTCAATATCTCATTACAGTTAGCACTGATTTTCTGCTTTAAAAGACTACTAGAAGAACCTACAGGTAGTGGTATTTCTGAAGCGTTCAAAGTCTGACTTACCTACAGTGGCTAAGAAGAGCTAAACTGCACGCCTTTAACAATAATAGCCACCGTTCTTTTACCTAACATATATTACGCACTGTACCAGGCACTTAACGTACATCATCTCATGTAATCCTTCCAACAACCCCATAAGGTAGGAAGCCAGAAAGGAGACACAGTTAACTAATGAACGAGGGGAGCTCTCAGAAATTTAAACCTTCCAAATGACATAAGGAACCCACTGCCAATGAAAGGAAATGTAACGGGGAACTGGTAAGGCCAGAGCAGACCGCACAGGTCCTGATCTGCACCCAACCCTTCACTTCACTTTCTTTCTTCTCCACTGCCTCTCTGTGGTCATTTCCCTGCTTTTCTGCATCAGACCACAAGAGAGAAAACAAACAGAAAGTAAAACCAACTGTTACTTTTGCTCTTCATAAATGGCAACAGCCAGCTAGGAAAAGGAGGCTGAACTTAACCACTAATAGGAGGTTTGGAGTTAGTGGTTAGTCTTAGACTTGAGGAGGGTCTTGTCAATTCTTTAGCCAGTCCCTCTAATTTCAGACAGGAACCATCCATGGGGATTTAAACAGAATGTTGTAGAATAGGGAGAAAAAGGCTCAGAAAAAAAGCTGTCAAGCCAATTACTATGGAGGGTGGCATATGTGACTTGGCAAGAACAATAATGATGCTAAAACTGTCGGTGAGTCCCTGGAGAAAATAAGTGGGATAGGCATCGGAAGAAATACTTAAGGCTTCGGATGCCGACATATAAATATGTGTCAAGGGTAATGAAGTGGAAATTGAGATTATAACACTGAGTGGTAGATATAGCATCAGAGGAATTAGCTGTAAGATTATAGTTGGTGGGCCGGGAACTCAAGAATGGTGGGGGCTCGCTTACTTGTTGTGCACATGTACATTTCAAATAGTATTGTTAGAAGGAGAGGCAGAGTAGCACTACTGGCCAAGAAACATAAATCTATGTGGAAACTCATGAGTTTGGGGTAGAAACATGCTAAGAGCTTGTGAGTGAAGGAAAAAGGAGAGAGTGATAGAAGTGCTAATGGTTGGGGAGTACAGAACGGACTGCTCAGCTCGATGGAAGATATAGATGGAGCATCCTTGTCACAACACAATACACATACAGAAGCCAGAGAGTGTGGTGATGGGGGTGTCAACCATCCAGCTAGCCCCTAGAAGTCTCATTTGGTTAGAAGGAGAGCACTCAACAGGTTCTTGACTTACTTTGGTAACAATTTTATCTCCCAGATGGTAGAGGAAGCAATTAGGGGAACTTCAACTCTGGACCTAATTCTGACCAAGAAGAAAAAAATAGTTGGTGAAATGAAAATTGATAGGAACATTCAGAGAGAGTTACTATGTCATTCTGGAGTTCAGGGTAATCAAAGAGAAGGTGGACTTCAAAATATTCAAAGAAAAGAGGCATGATTCAATGGCATGAGACTAAGAAAGAAAACTGGTTTAAGAGGGTTGAGTGGCTTCCAAATGTTCAGTGGTAACTGCAATCACAAATGAGTCTCTCAGGAAGAAAAGAAGAGGGACACTTAAGTAAGCAGTACAGCTTCACAGAGATCTCTTCCAGGTCAGACTTTTTAAGGGACATGTAAAAAAAGATGAAAAGAGGCATGTAATGAAGGACTGTAAGAGAGTGGAATGAACTTGTAAGAATTATGCCAGGAGAGTCAAAATTCCAGTTTGCTGAAACTTGAAAAAAATAATAATAAAACAAAACAAAATGCTAAAGACAATCATCTATTCTGTTTCAATTGTTTAAGGCCCTATCATCATCCCAATTTCTTCAAAACCACCACAAAAATAAATAAGCAAAAAAGACAAACTACACAACATCAAAACAAGGGAGGTTTATTGTTGATAGCAATGGATAATAAAGAGAAAGCAAAACTCTCAGTCCTATTTTATTCCTGGCTTCTCTACCAAGGATAATGATCATCAGACTGAAAAGGGGAGAAGAATTAAACTCTAAAATGGATAAAAAGATATAAGATAGCAAATAACTGGTCCATCTTAAATGAATTACTGCACTGGGATGGGCAAATCCCAAGAAGCCAACAGACCTTGTAGGCAGGCCATGAATTGCTCTCTGTAGATAGTGGAGGAATCTCAAAGAATGCAAAGGTTCTAGAAGATGAGATGACAAAGGTAGCATAAATTTTCAAAAAGGGAAGAAGGCAGACTTCCCAAACTCTAGAATAGTGATTTGAAAAGGTATTCTGATAGATTATTAAAAGAATGGTCTCTCAGCACTTTTAAAAGGAAGTAGTGACCACTAAAAGCCAGCTTAAATTCACTAAGAATAAATACATCAGATTGGACTAGCTTAATTTTCTCTAATAGATCTACTATGAATTAAAGATTCATAGCTACAACTGGAATTCATAAGCTCAGCTGGAAAAACATGGTTAAATCATGGTGTAACTGGGTGGCTTAGTTACTGGATGAAAAATACCAAAGTAGGGTGATTCATGAGGACATGAATCTGAAGGGCAGTTTCTATATGTCAGGCCATATGGTTCTATTCCTGGTCTTGATATTTTTCTCAGAAACATGTATGACACACAGAAGGTGGCATATCAAATTTGTGGATGACAAGAAACTGGAAAATAAGTATGTTGCATGACAGAATCAGAAACCATATAGGTTAACTGGTCACGAAGGCAAGATTTCCAATTCTCAAGCAAATCTGTTTTCTTTTTTTCTAAGACCTCTGAAGAAGATTCTGTAACCTTCTTCAGAAAAAAAAAAAAATCATGAAATAGTTTAACAATGACCACTTGGCAAGGATAGTGTTGAGGTGATTCAAGCACCAGATGGGTGGCTGAGCTAAATGACCTTTATGGTCTCTGCCAATCCTGGAATTTTATGACTTCAAGTTTAAGAATCTTTCTGATTTCCTGAGATTTTCAGAAGAAATTTCTTAGCCTTCCTTAGTAACCCATTAAATGTTTAACAACACTAAGGACAGCATTTTCTCTTCTCTTTGTCTTGATCGTGAAATTTTTTTTACATGTTTTTATTTTTCTACCTTATGTCTTTGTAGTTCTCCCACTAGTAGAAGTTCCACCTAGAAAAATGTGACAGTATAGATGAACATTCTACATCTGGAAAAATGTCCTTATTAAAATGTTTGAGGTATGTGAAGAATTATATTTATCTTATGTCCTTACAATAAACCAGGAATAGTCCTTGAAAGACTTCACTCAGGGTCATGGCAAAGCCACTAACTTGCTCTCTAGAATGACTAAAACCACCTCCACATAGCTGTCCTTCATTTGTAAATATTTTTTTATAAAATAAGAAATGCCAAATAGTTGTTCAGTTCAAATATATAGCTTAATTTATGTATCTTATCAATGGCAACTGAATATTGTCAGCCAAGGGTAAGACTGCTTTCTTAGCAACAAGATTTCCCCCACTTACTCATTTATCTCCAAGGCTTCATGAGCAGCAGAAATCCTAGCTTGGGGATTTCTCTCTCTCCAGGCTTTCTGCATTACTATTTTAGAAAGAGAAAATTTTAAAGAGTGAATCAATCAACATATATAATCAGGAAGATTCCATACATGACAAGAGCTACACGAATAACTTTCAGCCTGAACTACAAGAGAACATTGCATTATGAGGAGGGGCAGCCCAAATCTTCAAAGTTACATGATACATTCCAACTTCCTATTTCATTGCTCTTTAGTTGCTCATGTCAAGTTTTTTTTGTGCTCAAAACATTATATATCTAAACTTTACAGAGTAAAGAAATTAAGGATGGGACCAGCAGTTAGCGTAATGGCTATTCTACAAATTAAATAAAGGGATATCTACAAATTAAATAAAGAGATTTTTTATCTTCCAAAAGGTATTCTGTGCCATTGTGGAACATTATAGTATGACAGATATCCCCGAGCATTGAGCTTCCCACAACATATTCACAAACTGCTTTGATATATAGAAAGTAGATTTGCAGACAGATTTTGATAACAGATGTGCATGTTAAGTAAAAGCCTAAGGTACTTTTTACTGACCTAACTCAATTCTTCAAAGTCTTTCCAACTGTTTGATCCAGACCCAGTAGCAAGTGCTTTGGAAAATGACTGACAGAAACTATGTTGTGTGTAGGTAGAATGAAGACATTTCTAGCAATATCATCTTAAAATATGTAAAATAATATATGTTCTGTAATAAGTGATATTAAGGTGCAAAAGAAATATAAAACCTCTGTTGGAGTGCCTTTCCTTTTTCTTTTTCTTTTTGAGAGATTTTTGCTATAGGGCGTATGTGCTTGCCAGAAAGACAGAGACAGAGACAGAAAGCAAGAAATCACCCTCCAGGAGGGGGTTGACCACGCTGCAATCCCTTCTCCTCCATTCTCCATTCTCCTCTTGGGATCTTGGGCACGCACGCACATGCACCCAGTGTGAGTTTAAGCCACCTGGTTCGAGACTCGAACTGGTTGACTCCATGGGAGTCCAGCAACATAGCCATTACGCTAACTGCTGGTCCCATCCTTAATTTCTTTACTCTGTAAAGTTTAGATGTATAATTTTTTTAGAGGTTTTTGATATAGGGTGCGTGTGCTCACTAGACAGACAGACAGAGACAGAGAGACAGAAAATGAGAAATCATCCCCCAGGGGAGATGGCCACATCGCCAATCCCTTCTCCTCCATTCTCCTCTCAGGATCTTGGGCATGTAAGCACACACATCTGGCATGAGTTTTAGCCACTGAGTATGGGACTCTAACCATGGTCAACTACATGGGAGTCCAGCGACAGAGCCATTATGCCAACTGCTGGTCACATGAGAGGTTTTTGCTATAGAACGCATGCACTTGCCAGAAAGACAGAGAGAGACAGAGAGCTAGAAAGCAAGAAATCACCCCCCAGCAGGGATGGCCACATCGGCAATCCCTTCTCCTCCATTCTCCTCTCAGGATCCTAGGCTTGCATGCACATGTGCCTGGCGTAAGCAACCGGGTCTGGGACTGCAGTCGACTACATGAGAGTCCAGTGATGTAGCCATTACACCATCTGCTGATCCTGTAGATATTCCTTTTTAAAAGATTTTGTTTTCACCTATTTACTTTTTGACTAAGTTTAATAATATATATTTTAAAAATTAGTAGAATTATTTGGATCTCAAGGCATATGCCAAATATGCTAAACAAAGCCCTAGGATGAAAAATATATGTGGATTCCAATATCCAAGGCCTTGTCCCCCTTCAATGCTAGCGAACCTATAAGTAGGCATAGAAGACACTAATATATATTCATTAGTCATTTGAATTCAGTGAATCCCAATTTTTAACTAGGATATATGAGATCAATTCATGTCAGCGTTAAGACCCTTTGTTTTATCTCAGCTGAAAATTTCATTAACTTCATATTGCATTTATATTTCTTTCAAATATATGAATCTGACTTCCATATTTTTTTGAATCTTGCTTTAAGTTATTAATACAATGAAGGAACTCACTTTTATAGTGATACTTCATTGCAATAAAGCTTTATTTAAACATCAGAATGCTGGGCTCTACTAGTCAGTAAGAAATTTAGTATTTTAGACATCGGGGTTTTTATAGAGCAGATATTCTAAAAGCAGAAACCTTGATACATAAAACAAGCCAAAAAACTCCTCTCATTCAGCAAATATCTAAAGGATTTTCCATACTTGCATCTGCAGGACGCAAATGGTCCGAGTCACAAGTAAAGAACGTCTGGTGGTCTTGAGCAGAGAGATTCATGTCATAGTATGTGAGAGGCTCTCGCCCTGTCACCCACGTATACCTACAAAGGGGAAGTAAGGAAGTTAGACACTTTTGAGAGAAAAAAGCAAGACTACAAGATATTAAGCTACAGAGGAACTGAAATATAAATAACTGAATAATAATAAAAAAGATTAAAAGAAGATCCTGTTCTCCCTTTGAGAATTAAATCATTTTAGCTTAAAATTTTACTAGCTCTTGCTAATGAAAACCTCCCCTAATTATTAGGCTGTCATAAAACCGTGCCACATTTTTGCAAAGAAAAATATGTTATGACTTTTCCAACAACCTCATAGTATTATGAACAGACTTTTCCCAAAAGCTATGGGAATTCAAATTTGCCTAATTTCTCGGCTAAACTAAATTCCAACATAACTTCTGTAGCACACCTTTATAACCACAATCCAGGTAAGCGTCAAAATGTCTGATCATATTATTCATACTGAAAAGGACGATCGTAATAGAAGAATTCTAAAAACTACACAATTATGTACAGGATCCCAATTCCAGAGTTAAAATATTTATGAAACAGGAAAATCAAAACATTTGAGGATAGCATCAAACATTGTAAGCACTAAACAGTTACAATGACCCCTAAATGAACCAGCAAAAACATTGGCTGCTGTCTTTGCTCTCTGAACCAGACTCATTTATTCCCCAAGCTGTCAAAATGCTTACCGATTATATTCTGCACCCCTAAATAAATTTAGTGGATTTCGCCATACTTTGCATTCTGCAACAAAGAGAAAATTAAAATGTTACACATAAGTTCAGTGACATTGTACACTAATTAATTCAGCAAAACACCCTTCCTGGGTATTTGATAAGATAATTTTATTCTCTGTCTTTTACAGGGGAAGCAACATGGAAAAATCTCTGGGTGGTTAATCAGAAAACAAAGTTCAGGCCCTAGGACTTTGGAAAGTTTTACCTAATCTCTCTCAGTCCAAGTTTCCTCATTTGCCAAATCAAGGTATATGCCAAAATCAGCTAGTCCTAAACTCCTATGGTTATTTCAAGAGGTTTGAACGGGTTTTATGAATTTACTTCTAGCATCACAGGTCAAAGGTATAAGCAGAAGTAAAATTACCTTCTGTGATTCTAAAATATATCTCAATAACACCATACATGGCAAGCTAAAGTATAAAATACACAAAGAGCCTTAGACTCTTAAATAGGGTCTATGCTAACACTGACTTTGTTGTAATTCCCTAGGTTGCTTTTGTCTTACAGGAAAGGAGTGATAAGGAAATTTATAAAGTTATTATTATAGAAGGAGAAGTGCTATGAGTTGTTTTAAAGCTTAACCTCATTTATATAGATGGACACGAGAACTAATCGTCACACTAATATCACAATGTTAGCATGTACCAATAGATTCTATTTCTTCATTTGACAAGGACCACAGAAATTGAGAAGCATAAGACTTAAACTTAGCCACGCCAATCATTAGCTTTAAGACTGCATTATAGTAATGTGTGACTAATCAGATACAGTGTTTTTAAAACACCCTATGATTAAGACTTTCTACTGATTCAGTATACTAGATTTCTTTGGTTGAATAAGGTTTTATTAGAAAATAAAATCAGTTAACAAAATCTGTGTGTGTGTATGTGCATGTGCATGTAACCAGCCAAACAACACACCCAACAACCTACACACATAAGAGTGAACAATAATTACAGAAAGTCGAAGAACATTAAAGGCCATTTGTTTCATTAGGATTCTACCCCAGTCCTGTACAATCAACATCTACCCACCCACCCACCCACCCATCCATCCATTGAGCATTACTTTCAGAATCTAGTTGGAGGAAACAAGTAAACCCCAACTATAATACAGTGTGCTAAGCAAATAACACAAAGCACTACGAGAACACTGTGTAATTTCAATATGTGTAACGATAGTGAATAAGGGACCAGCAGTTAGCATAATGGTTATGTTGCTGGACTCCCATTTAGTCGACTGCGGATCAAGTCCTCAACCTGGTGATTTAAACTCACTCCGGGCACATGTGCATGCATGCCCAAGATCCTGAAAGGAGACTGGAGAAGTGATTGCAGCATGACCATACCCCCGGGGGGTTATTTCTCACTTTCTCTCTGTCTCTTCAGTGGGCACACACACCCTATAGGAAAAACTAAAAAAAAAAAAAAAGTTATAGATGTGAAATAGCATGTACATGGCACTCATAAGCACACGTGTAGGTAGAATTGTCAGTTCTGTATGTTGGCTGAGAGGAGAATGAAGGAGAAGGGATTGTGGTGTGGCCATCCCTCCTGGTGGGGGGTGATTTCTCGCTTTCTGTCTGTCTCTGTCTTTCTGGCAAGCGCACATGCCCTACAGCAAAAACCTCTACCCCTGCCAAAAAAAAGAAAATAGTGAATAAAGATTATGCACACAACAAACATACATGCTTTTATTTTTAAAATGAATTAATCTTTAAATTAGGGCAAAGTGCCATGTAAAATGTACTTGGTGCTTATAAACAATGGCCTTAATTTTTTTTGTCACTTAGTTTATCATTGAGGAAATTATTTTTGCTCACTGAGTTTAGCATCTCTGAATTTTGTATTTAGAAACAGATTTGATGGCTGTCACGTTCCATGGCACTAACTAGAAAATTATACATTCCTTAAATAATTATTTTTTTTTCCTAATGATAAAGCTCCTCAGAGAAGTCATTCACATAGTGACTCCAGATCACATTTTGAGAGACACTGGTGAGCCAAATACCCATGGTCTCTGCCCTTATGGCTGTTACACTTTGTAGGACCACACACACCTCTGCCAACCCCTACTCTGAGAATCTCTTTCAAGATGCAAAGTGATCTTCTTTTTTCTTTTCTTTCTTTCTTTCTTTCTTTCTTTCTTTTTCTTTCTTTCTTTCTTTCTTTCTTTCTTTCTTTCTTTCTTTCTTTCTTTCTTTCTTTCTTTTTTCTTTTTTGAGAGATTTTTGTTATAGGGCATGTGCACTTGCCAGAAAGATAAAGATAGAGAGACAGAAAGTGAAAAATCAACCTCCCCGCACCTTGGGGATGGCCATGTCTCAATTCCTTCTTCATTCTTCTCTTGGGATTTTGGGCACACATGCACAAATGCCCAACATGAGTTTCAAACCACAGATTCCACCTCAAAAGGTGGTCAGCCAAGTGAGAGTCCAGCATATCAACCACCATGCCACCTGCTGGTCCCCAAAGTGATCTTATTAAAGCTTTGTGACTATTACCAAGTTTGTATTCAATATATAATAAGCATGCACACAGATGATAGCATCATTTACAACAAAACATTTAGGGCGGTGCCTCTCCCCCAATGAACTTCATCTGAAATATTAGTAAAAAGGTTATGGCAAATAATTTGTCTCACACGTATTTATTATCATCCTGCCTGGGAAGATAAGCTCTGTTCGAATATTAGTTGACAAATTACAAAGCAAGATGACTTGCCTACAAGTTTCTACTCTTTAAATTGAAACGATATCTAAACAAAAATAACTATGAAGAAAAAGAGTGTGTGTACCTAAAGCATTCACGGATCAGAGAATCTGTTCAGTGTCTACAGATGCTCTCTGTGCTTAGGAAGTGCCACAATATAGCCAGCAGGGGGTGCAGCACACATTATGAAATATTGTTTTTTGACTTCTGTGAGAGAACAGAATTTACAAATAAAATCCTTATTAACGTTGATGTCATATATGTGTTCTATATTCAGTTTTTTCCAACTATACCTGAAACTTCATATGCGGATCTAAGTGGCTGTAACATATAAACTTTCCTAAGTGAGAAAAAACATGATGAAGAAATATGTAAGAAATGTCTTCATTAGTTACATCCTTTCAATGGAGGGTGCAAGGTAGGTATATTTTTATTTTAAGAAATACACAGTGGAGAGGTCAACTATGAACACCCATCAGAGTTTTGCCTTATTAGGCCACAGTTACATTCATTTCTTCTTTGCTGTTTTATTCGATAATCTTATCTTTACTATAAAAACTCTCTTCGTCTGGAATTACTCTAGGGAACATAGTCCATAAATGAGGCTGCCTGATAGTTCCGTGATGTGGACATAGGTTGTCAGTGCCAAGCAACCTAGGAGATGAAGATTTAAGTTAGCAATTTAAACTTGGATCTCCAGAGGGTAAGAGATTTTCAATGCTAGGCCTCATTTTATATCTATCTGTGCTCTCAAGGAAGACAATCCTTATTTCAAATCAGATTTCATATTTTACCTCTAAAGGAAATTTTCCTTTCTCTATTAGCATCCACAACTTTAGTGCCCTTTGGAAAGAGTAAAAGTTGGCTGGGTCTCCATCAAGGGCTTGCTAAAATATCATCAGCCCAGTTAAAAATAAGCCCCGAAGCACTAAACATGCTCCCTGGTTCCATGCACAGCAGTCCACAGGACCATCTCAAAGCAAGCACCAACCTTCTTTTCAGACTCCCCTCTGGCCATGCCCTACTTAAAAACCGTCCATCAGACTCACACTTATTTCCTAACTTTTCATGCTGGGTTAGTCCTCTAGAATGCTCACCCTGTCCTCATCACTCTTAGGACTGTGTGGTTAAACAGGCATTGAGCAGCTAGTACAGGCCCAGTACCTGTGCTCAGTCCTGGGTTATAAAAGAAAAAGAAAGAGCTTATGACTGAGAGGAATTGATAGCTTTGGAAGAAAAGTGAAAAGGGTATTTAGCATTCACCTGAAGAAGCTTTAGAGAAGAAATCAATGTTCTGAGAGAACCACAGACTTTTCCCTTTGTCACTGTGCTCAAGGAAAAATGCAATTTTCAGAGAAACCAAAGGCTCTAAGATTACATGAATCTTAATCATATGCAAGAAAAAATATTTACATCTGACTTACTTCATTCTGAAAATTTTTTTTCCTAAAACAAAACACACAAAACAAACAAAGACAGAGGCTCCCCACTCCTAGGGACTGCAAAATAGGTAAAATACTAACTCATAGCCTAGGAAAATATCTTATACTAAAAAAGGAACTACCCTTTCCCATAATCTAAAATCTGATAATGATGGTAACGCAAGGGGACATCAAAAATCTTATGAAAAAAGGAAATAAAGTATGAATTTAGTTTTGTGCAAAAAATTTTAGAAATATATGCATATTTTTTCATAATATACATTTTGTACAAACTTCATGAATACCTCTTGCATTACTGTTACAAACAACAGTAGCAGCAACTTTAGTCACAACTATAAGATTGATTTTTCACTACTTTTTCTATAAAGGGACTCAAAGCTCAACTCTCTATATCCCCTACATAAATTAGTGAAGGGCATTTATTAAGCCCTTTGCATAGAAATAAAAATAAAGTTTTTAAAAATGTAGATCATTTCTCTAAGATTCAGAGTAAATAAAATTAATGCTTGGCGTCCAGACTGCCCAACTTTTACCCATGACAGGCAACAAATCTTGTCACTTTGAAACATATTTTGAAAATCTTGTGGCTTTAGCTATTAACTTTTCTACTAGAGGAATACTTCTGAAAACTCTTCAGTAAAAATGTTAGGCTTTTTTTTTTTTTTTTTTTTTGAGAGAGAGAGAGAGATTTTGTCTATAGGGTATGTGTGCTCGCCAAGAGACAGAGAGACAGAAAATGAAAAAACACCCCACATGGGGTATGGCCACACTCCAATCCTTTCTCCATTTTCCTCTCCAGATTTTGGGCACACATGCACGTGTCTCCAGCATGAGTTTTAAACCACGGGATCTGAGACTTGAACTATAGTCAACTATGTGGGAGCCCAGTAACATAACTATTATGCCATCTGCTGGTCTCCATTTTTTTTGTTTGTTAGTTTAAATGAAATAGACAGGGAGAGTAAGGAGCGTGAGAGGAAGGTATTTTTGATGCGGGTCTCACAATGTGATCTTCCTGCCCCGAACTCCAAGTTAAATGGGGCCACAGGTAAATGCCACTGCGCCTGGCCTGTTTAGTTTGGTCTGAACCCAGAACTCCAACGTAACCCCAGCCTCATGCATGCCTCCCTACACTTGTACTGCTGCAGCTAGATCTGTTACATATACTTTAACAATACTTTTAAACACTTTAGTTGCAACGTACAACAGAAAAGAGCCTAGCTAAAGATTCACTGGATATATTATGACAATCAAGATTAACTCAACCTAGTTAATTTCTGACACATGATTCTGCATTTATTTATTAGCTTTGATATCAGAAATGAATACTTGATTCTATACATCATATAGATCAATTTTAAACAATCGTGAAAAGTAAAAATACCTATTTTCTTCAGGCCAGCAGATGGTGTGGTAGTTAAGGCACTGGATTCCCACATGGCCAACTACAGTTCAAGTCCATACCTGGTGCCTTGAAAGTCACTCTAGTTGCATATACATGCATGCCTAAAATCCCAAGAGGAGAATGGAGTAGAGGGGATTGCATGGCCATCCCCGCCGGGGGTGATTTCTCACTTTCCCTGTCTCTCTATACTGAGTACACACACGCATTATCAAAAACTAAAAAATAACAACAAAAAAACCTATGTTATTAAGTAACCAAGTTCTAACTATATTATATTTTAAACCAATTATTTTGAAACAATAATTAGACATAAAGGCACAAAGTAACATACAGGTAGTTTTCAATTCAATCAATATGTTAATACTGCAAATTCTTTTATGGAATGAAAAATGGTATAGGTAAATTCTTGTTTTAAGACCATTTTTACTGATCTGCTCTTACTCAAGATAGTGTAATACTTTCTTCAAGAATATGGCCAAGATGGTTAAATTTTTAACTGCATCACTCATACATTTCTCCCAGGTCATTTCTGACCTAAGTTAATCGACTCTACCAAGCAACCGGAAAATTGAAAAAGGAGTCTATTAGAGTTTATTTATTATAAATGTCCACCAGAAAAACTATTAAACTATTTTAGGTATTTTCACCATTTAACTGGATCTAATTGGATCTGTACTAGAGATCCAATCTGTACTAAAATATGAATTACAGTGGTAAGAGATTTAAAAGGACATAAGCATCAGGTGAGAGAAGCACTTTCAGCACATCCTTTAGATTGTGGAAAGTGAAGACTAAGTTTGCCCACACTGACACTATTAGAGAGTAACACCAAAGGTCCTTGACATATAGCAACTTGCAATCC
>NW_006199814.1:935950-946949 GCF_000334495.1 Tupaia belangeri chinensis
AAAAAAACCCCCCCCCCCCCCCCCCCGGGAAGATGGCCATGCCACAATCCCTTCTCCTCCATTCTCCTCTTAGGATTTTGATCACACATGCACACACACACGCACCTAGCATGAGTTTAACCCTCCGGGTTCGGGACTTGAACCACGGTCAACTATATGGGAGTCCAGCAATATAGCCATTACGCCAACTGCTAGTCCCCCCTTTTTTTAGAGAGATTTTTGCTATAGGGTGCATGTGCTCACTGGAGAGATAGAAAAGACAGAAAGTGAAAAATCACACACACACACACCCATGGGAGGTTGACCACACTGCACTCCCTTTTCCTCCAGGGATCTTCAGCATGCACAAAAATGTGCCCAGCATAAGTTTTAAGCCTCCAGTCTGAGACCTGAACTACAGTGAACTACATGGGAGTCTAGCGACATAACCATTACACCATCTGCTGGTCCCCAAAGAATATAGTTGAAGTGCAAGTATTGAGAGGTCAGAGGTTAGAGAGCCTAGCTGACCATGCAGCTGTATCTCCAAGTGGTTGTGCCATTCTTCCCATCACAATCATGGGCATTGTTTAACCTGGGATCACTTAAATTTTTCAGTTAGTGCTTAGGAATTTGGGACTCTGAAGCAACACTAACCGGGTTTCCAACTATGGGAACCTGGGCAGATGGCTTCATCTTCTTCCTCTAACCATAAGCACAATTAAAAATTTTTCAGTTTTAGGGGCTATAAGGTGTTATAGTGGCTAAAGCATTGGACTCTCACATGGTTGACTGTAGTTCAAGTCCCAGACCTGGTGGTTTGAAAATCATGCTGGGCACATGTGGATACTTGCCAAAATGCAGGAGGAGAAGGAACTGTAGCCTGGCCATTCCCCTGGAGGATTATTTCTCACTTTTCCTCTCACTGTCTCTCTTCTCTCCGGGCAAGTGCACATGCCCTAAAAAATCCTTAAAACAAACAAAGAAACAAAAAATTCAGTTCTGTTTAAAAGGCTATTAAAGTGTCTCAGATAATTTAAACTTGACATTGGCAAGGATGCTTCTGGAGTAGCATAATACCCTGCACTTTTCCTGGTCTCTCAAAGAGGGTGAATGCAGCAAACCTTTGACTTTATGGCATCTTACTTAAGAACAGAGCAAATTAGCAAATGAATGTCTCCAAGAAAAAAAGAACACATTCAGAATGGTACTGGGCCCTGGGAATCCTTTCCTTTGTGTCAGGAAGAAGTAGGCCACATTTTAAATCTCTGTTTATCATCCACACATAAACCAAGGTGAATTAAGAAACGGCAGCAAGAGGGACCAGCAGATGGAATAATGATTACGTCACTGGATTCCCGCTTAGTTGACCATGGTTCATGGTTCGAGTCCTGGGCTGGGCGACTTCAACGCATGCCGGCTACGTTTGCGTGTGTGCCCAAGATCCCAAGAGGAGAATGGAGGAGAAGGGATTACAGTGTGGATATCGCCCCTGAAGGGTAATTTCTTGCTTTCTGTCTCTGTCTCTCTGGCGAGTGCATGTGCCCTATAGCAAAAATCTCTCTCTAAAGAAAAAGAAATGGCAGAAAGAAACATGGTGACATGGGAATACCCATAAGCAGAACTTATCAGAAACTGTACACCTGGGAATGAAAAAGCAGTTTAGCTCCCAAGCAAAGCACAGATAGGTGGAATGTTCACAAATGTTAACTACAGTCAAACAATCTAAAGTTTGAATAGAGTAAGAAACTATAATTAACAATATTTCCCTACCTGCCCACAGATAAGTATCACCACAAATTTTGGGCAAGTCTGCATTCAGGTCACTTTGTACAGATCCATACACAATCTGCCCTGTGCAATAACAGCCTTTCACACTCCTCACCTCACTCAAATCATTTAGGTAGATTAGGTCTTTCAGCTTTTAGTTAAAACAAATGATACTTTAAGGAAGGGCTACACGAAGGGCTACACTGTGCTTTCCACAGTTCGAGTGTTTATAACTGATATTTTCCATTTATTCTTAGCTTCAATGATTTTCTTAGACATGCCATGAAATAAAAAAACATGTTTGCCAACATCCATGGGACCCTGCAATGTTCTAATTCATGTAAGATTCTTACAGTGCTCCAGAAACTCTGCAGACTTACCTTTCTGTTATTATCACAAAGGCATTTTATTATTATGAAGGCAACAGGAATGTTTAAACTGATACTTCTATTTTGAGGAAAACCATCGATTTTCCTCAGCTTTGGATCTTCTTTTTCCTTCATAGTTAGTTGAAACCAGATTATGAAAGAGAAAGTGACTAACGGTAGAGATAAGTGCAGACAATGCATTTGTATAATGTTTTTCCTATTTAAAAATCATGGGACCTGCAGATGGCATACTGGTTACATTGCTGTACTCCCACATGGCTGACCACAGTTCGAGTCCTGGACCCAGTGGCTTGAAACTCATACCAGGTGCATGTGCGTGTGTTCCCAAAATTCTGAGTGGAGAATGGAGGAGAAGGGACTGCGGCATGGCCATCCTCCTGGAGGGGGATTTCTCACTTTCTGTCTCTCTGTCTCCAGTGAGCACATGCACCCTATAGCAAAAATTTCCCAATAAATAAATAAAATGAAATAAAAATCACTACAAGAAAGGAAAAGCGGAAAATGGTCCCGCAGTATCCAGTACTTCCACACCAGCATACACGTTTGTTGTGCTGAGTTACCCAAATATTAGGAGCCCGAATGTCAAGACAAAGTGGACAGATTGAACGCTAAGTATACTTACGGTAATTTCCATTTTTCTTTTTTAAAATGTTTCATTACCAGAGGGTACATGTGTTTGCAAGAGGGAGAGAGAGAAACAGAAAGTATCCCCAGGGGGTGTGGTGAGCTCACAATACCTTTCCTTCTTTTCTCCATCCCATGATGTTGGGTCCAGGATTTAAATCATATTCAACCATGTGGGATTGGGCTCACTACACACAGTGCTTAACGACTGTGCTATGGGACTGGCCCAATTGCCATTTTCTAACAATAACTAGTTGAACATTGCTATGAGATCAGATGATAAATGCAGTAGTTAGCATACAAGAAATTAATGGAAACATGGAATGCATAGGAGGCACTGAGTTAATATGAATGCAACAGTGTCAATGATAATATTCAGAAACTCAGTCTTAGCCAGCTAAGAACTTAATACAAACAAAATTGAAAATGTGCAAGGTTATTACTGTTGAATATGTTTTTAACAGAGCTGAGGTCATCCCATACAGAGCTGTTGTTATTGCACTGAGCATCACTTGACCAAGGCAGCCACTAAGAGAGACAGAAAATAATATTGACAATAAGAAGACGATGAACTCTTCATGGCATTAAGGAGTGATGTTAAGAGATTAAAAATAGGGAAAAAAAAATAATCAAACTGTAAGTGTATTCACCATAAAGAATGGCCTCAAATGAGGGAGCTTTCTGTTTTCAATCTGCTAATTTTCTACAATGTCCCATGTCATTCATAGATCATAGTAACTCAGGTCAGACAAGAGCACATTTAATCTGTGGGATCTTCCCAGCAGATGCAAAGTGATGCCAATTACCCACAACTGCTTATGTGAAGACAACTGAAGGATCGTGATTCCTCGTCAGAATAACAAGCTGCATCTATTAGAGTAGCTGTAATGTTTTGCTTTGCTCCTTTCTCCCATTTTCTTTCACAAAGTGGGTGAGTTTACAAGGTCCTGGACGATCGTGTTGCCTGGGTGATGTCACCTCTCAAGTGTGTACTGTCAGGAGGAAATGAATGTGTTTTATGAACTGCCTATTATACACCACTCACGACTGGCTAGCAAAGGGTCTATTAAAAGAGAACCAGCTTCAGGACAAAGTATATGTAACAATGCTCCTTGATGCTTGTAACCTGGACAGAGAGCTATAAAGTATGGGCTGAGCTATTCTAGAGAGGGGAAATAAAGAGTCTGATCTAGCTCTTTTAACATCTTCATCTTCAGTCTTCAAGTCTAAGAACTGTTCCCTTCCTGTTCTGAGAAGCAAGCCTCTTCTCCCAGCTTAGCCAGGGACCCCCTCCTTGTTTGCCAGAGCGTCATATCTACCCTCATATAATCAGAGCACTTACTGCTTTGTCTTCTGCAGTAGACAGAGGGTCCCAAGGGGACAAGGACTTTGACTTTTTTCATCATAATATTTATAAAACCTGTACAAGGCCAGGTTCATAACAGGAACTTAGGAAATATTTACTGAGCTGATATATTTGCAGAGACTGAGCTAGGAAATATTCTTCCCTCTTGTTTATAAGAGGAGAAAGTACAGGCTTTGCATGCTCTCGTGCAGTCATTGAGTTTCAAAGACATAGTAGACTTGTGTGGAATGCTAGAGCTACTATAATAAAGCGGTACCATAAAAATTACAATGCAGTTTGGTAAATGTTGCTAAAGATAAAGATATTAAGGATCAAAAAGAGTAAGGGGGGCAGCAGGTGGTGTAGTTATTAAAGCATTGGACTCTCATATGGCTGACCACAGTTTGAGTCCTGAACCTGGAGGCTTGAAATACATGCCAGGCACGAGGGCATGTATTTCATGAGAAGGGATCGTACATGGCCATCCCCCCGTTAGGGAATGGATGAGAAGGGATCGTACATGGCCATCCCCCCGGAGGGTGATTTCCCACTTTCTCCCTCTCTGTCCCTCTCGGGTAAGTGCACACACTGTATGGCAAAAACCTAAAAACAAGGGACCAGAAGATGGCAAAATAGTTACATTGCTGGACTCCCATGTAGTTGACTGCAGTTTGAGTCCCAGACTGGGCAGCTTAAAACTCACGGTGGGCACATGTGCATGCATGCCCAAGATCCCAAGAGAAGAATGGAGGATAAGGGATTATGGTGTGGCCATACCCCCTGGAGGGTGATTTCTCACTTTCTGTCTCTCGACCAATCACACACACCCTACAGCAAAAATCTCTCTTAAGAAAGTGGAGATACAGTAAGAAAACTATCAGAGAAGGCTCCTCAGGAGTTAACATTTTAGTTTGAGTAGTGATGGTTGAACAAACACAGAAAAAAGAGAAGCGGATTTGTAGGCAGAGGTGAGGGAAACAGGGCACATTCAGTAATGAAAGGTAACTCGTGTCACTAGAACACTGGGCATACAGAGCCCAGCTACGGCATGGGACTGCTCCATGACACTGGGGCTTGGGTTTAGATCTCGGGTTGACCTGAGCATGTCAGTTGTGCTGATGCTTGCCAGTGATCCTGGCTGGCTAGGGGCTGGGGGAGGAGCACAGTGTGGGGAGAGCATGTCAGAAGAGTGTGTGTGTGTGATGAGAAAAACAGATACAATTTTAAAAATAAGGGAAAGTGGGCATAGAGGAAAGGATCATGACAGAGGTAGAGCTGGCAGGACAGGTTAGAAGCAGGTTACGCTGTGATTAGAAAACCAGAATCTGGGCTTTATCTTCAGTGGAACAGGAACCAATGAAAGGCTTTTAAGCAGAAGAGTGATGGGATCAGACGTTTGACACCTGATTCTGCAATTATCCAGAAAGTGAGTGGCTCCACTCACTGAGGCTTGAGAAACTATGAATAAAGAAGCTGGAGTCTTAAGTTTGGAACAATGATCTAAATATCCATTAGCTAAATCAGTGGGAGAAAAGGTGAAACTAAAAAGATAAATATTCCCTTCCCCTGGGTTACTTACACCCTACTTCACTGACACAGGTTGTCAACTCTGACAAAATGGACTTCATTTTTCTCTGAAGCCTAATGTTTTAATAACAACATTTTTACTCTTTTATATTTATAGTAATTTGGTAATGATAATAATTTAGGAGTAGGCAAGTAGTATTGTAAATGGAAGGACTTTTCATACCTGAGACACTCTGCCTGTTGGAATCTGAGTCCCCATTACTGGAGCTAGAATTGTTGGAGGAGTTGTTGTCCACACCTCCCAGAAGGGGGCGCAAGTGGCTTACTGAGACTTGCTCAATGAATGATGTTCCATACTTGCGAAAATACCACCATTCAAATATCTAGAACAGAAAAATAAGAGTTTATGGTCTTTGTTACCGTTCATTATTTCTGTACTTGAATCCAGAAAATATATTTACTAATTTTATCCAACTAAAATATTTAGACAGTATCTGTTTATTCTAAAACTTAAACATTTTAATAAAATTAAAATAGCAATAACATTTAAAATGCTCAGCATGACTTTCTGCTTACTATTGGTTAAAAATTAAAAAAAAAACTTTTTAAAAAAGTACAATCATAACTAAAAGAATAACTCTGGGCCAGGCAGATGGTGTAGTGGTTAAGGCAGCAAGAGTCCACATGGCTGACTATGCAGTTCTATTGTGAGACCTGGTGGCTTGAAAAACACAGGGAGCACATGTGCCCAAAATCCTGAGAGGAAAATGGAAAAGAAGGGATTGTGGCATGGGTCATCCCCTCTGGGGGGTACTTTCTCATTTTTTATCTCTCTCTCATTCTCTCTCTCTCTCTCTGTCTCTCTCCAGAAAGCACACAAGCTCTACAGTAAATTAAAAAGAGAGAGAGAGAACACTATTGAGGTATGTTCAAAATTATTTTCTTCCAAACATATATATAATATTTAATAGCAAAATCTCTCTAGTTGAAAGACAATTCCAGAAATGTATATAACATAAGCCAGTTTTCAAACAACGGCTTATGAAAGATTCTAAGTCGATGCACTTTATACGTTGATAAAACCACTCCTGCATTAAGATTTTAAGAGCAAAAATACATTTTAAAATGAATACTTCATTGGAGAAATGCTATTATATAGGCGAAATGAACAAGATGTGTCTCATTTCAGGCATGGAAGGCACTCCACTGCTGAGACTCAGTGGTGTCCCGTTTGCTAAGACATCTTCAACATGAACACCTGTTTGACACCATGAGAAGAAATCGTATTATGTATCCTCATGCACCCTCAATTTTCACACCAACCCCCGGGAAATATCTAACTCAGCGTCTGCTGCAGAGCTGGTTCTCAAAAGTTATAGCAGGCCCAACCTAGGTGACACAGTGCAGAGCAAACTGGACTGCAGTGATGGAGGCCACATGGCTGATTTGGGTTCAAATCCTGGGTCACCAAGGACACACACGGGATATGCACACAAATGCCCAGGATCCTGACAAACTAAAGGGCTAGAGAAACAGGTTCACAGCATGATGAGACCGGCCAAGGCTTCTCTCCCTCTCCCTCTTTCTCTTCCTCATGCATGTGCATGTACTATTGTTACAAAAAAAAAAAAAGTAATAGCAAAGCCATCATTTAGTATGTTAATGAAGTGCATGCCTCCCAAAAATAGCACAACTCACATACTGCTATGAGGCATCCTTTTATTTCTCTCCTCTCTCTCTCTCTCTTGCCAGTCTATAAACAACATCTCGTCTGTTGCAGGGTTATAGTGGAAAGCCCTGGAAGTCCCTGTAACAGCGTATGCTCATCACACAGTCCTGGGCACTTAAAATGTCCTGCGTCCTGTACGGTATTGCTGGAGCGCTAGACGCATTCACTCCATTGCACAGCACTGCTGCTCTAGCCCAGTCAAGGGCTTGCTCCAGCGTGACAGGGATTTGGCCCCTGTCACTACAAGTCCAGGCTGCAGAGCCAACACCTCTCACTGGTTGTTCCTGGCACACACACACAAAACCTGGAGCCTCTTCAGAGTTCTCACTTCCTCCCACAGAACCATAGATGGCTTACACAAAAAGGGACCTTAAATAACTATGTACAGGGCCTGACTACAAAGGAGTAATGAGAATTATCCATCAAGATGCAGTGGTCTAACCAAAGTCCCACAGCTAATTAAATAGTTGTTTAGCCTCAAGTCCTAGTTCTCTGCCACTAATCTTACCAGGGCCATAAAACGGATCCCTTTTAATAACTCCCTTGCTTCATTTAAACAAACACAGACGGACATGAGCTATCATTTTCTTTTTCAAATTATTACTTCCAAGTGCCCTTTGACCCTGTCCCTCTATGTTTTCTCAGTTATAAAACTCAGTCCAGAATAGTTCATCAGATGGGACCAGATAATTCATCCTAAAATGTAAGTAATTCTTACTAACTAGACATTTGCTTTCTAATAGAAGACAGTCTATCCACCCAGTATTTCCGATGCAGTAATAACAGAACTCAGTAAAGACTAGCTTATTCACAGAGCGAAGGGGAAACAGAAGGGTCTTCTCAGGCCTGCCATATACAGCAGTAGTATAAGCTCTGCTGTATATAGGGTGATGTATAGGGGACACTAGTATAAAGAAGAATCTTCGTGTGAATAGGGGACATCAGGATACAGAAGAAATGGCTGTTTACAGGAGACACTGGTATAAAGGGGAACCTCCATGGTGTACAGGAGACTTCAGCATAAAGAAGGACCCCTGTGCTTCTAAGATATATTGAATGAACAACTTGGAAAAAAAAGAAGGATAGGACTTAAAAGTCTTCTGCAACCTTAAACCAAGTCTTCCAATTTGAGGTTTTAGCATAATAGTCTTCCTTTTATGCTAGAACATGCCAGGCTTTCCATGAGCATCCCACAGTATTTTAAGAGCTGGACAGATCCAAATAGGCAGATGGTGTTATTTAATGGGCACATAGTTGGTGTCACTTTGAATTTTTTCCCTGGTGCAATGTAAACAGAAAAGCTCTCATAAACAAATGTAGATTTTTTTTTTTTGAAAGCCCGAACGCAGTCCCCCACTACCACAAATTATGCAGTCGAGTTTCCCACATTTGGGGAAATTGCAGGGGTCAGCACATCCGGAGTGCAATGGATAAGCCTCGCCCTGGGAAAACCACCTTCGTGATCATGGTATCTCCCCTGCCAGGTAAGTATAATAAACAAATGTAGATTTTAAAAGTATTTCTTAGACATGATAGTGGCTTAGTGGGCCTGTCACAGAGGAATAACACAAGTTAAAAATCTGACATACAACCAAGAATATTAAAACCTAAATTTATGCATTTCATAGTCTAGACTTAATTTTCCTAGTGCTTTGTTTCCTATTTATGTCCATCCCAAGAATTATACAGATCAAGTAAGATGAGAACTAAAAAGCATAAATTGGGTTTGGAATTTAGAAAGTCAATAGTGGCCCTAAATTCTAGTCCAGTGACACAAACCCGTCAAACTATACAGATAGGTTGTCTGACCTTAGTAGGAGCTCCTGATTCTCGGGAGCTCTGTTTGCTGATGTGTAAAATAAAATTAAGCTCTCCGTCAATGTTGGGTGGATGGAGAGAAGAATGGGAGAACGGAAGATTAAAAGACTGGAGGGACGGATGATTAGAGGTTGGCTGAATTATGAGGGCTGGCTCAGATGATATAGCAGAATATACTATAAATAAACAGCAGGGTCAATAAAAAAGCTTTGTGTCCATTTTGTTATAAAAAGAGAGAGGTTTACACATGGTTGCAGAAGGAAAAAAATCCAGTGGAAAGAGAAAGTGAAAATGTAAAAGAATACAGAAAACCAAGAGACATGACACCAACAGGTCAGAAAGTATATCCATCCTACCTTGAAAAGGTAGTCTACCACTCCTTGCTCTGAGACAGGAAGAATGAGAAAAATAAATGAATAGAGGGAGACGTTCTATTTCGCTTTTTTTTTTAATTGCCAGAGGGCAAGTGTAGTCACCAGAGAGAGAGACAGAGAAAGCACCCCCCAATGGGAAATGGCCACATTGTAATCCCTGCTCCTCTATTTCTCCGTCCTGTTGGGATTTGGGGCACGCACACGCATGCACACAAACACACACACACACACACCAGCCATGTTTTTCAAGCTGCCAGGCCCAGGACTCGCCATAGTTGACCACATGAGATCTGACTCTTTTAACCTCTAGGCTACAATGCTGGCCTGAGATATTATATTTTGAAAAGTAGGGTGTGATTGTAAGCTATACAGGTAAGGAAGCAGGGAAAGAATAAAAACTCAGTGATACTGATCTCAGTGGAGGTGCAGGGAAGATTTATCTTCTGAGAAAAAAAGGAGGTGGGATGGAATTGAAAGTATGAAGGTCAAGAGAGTAGTTTGGACCTCTATCTTGCAGGACAGAGGGGCCATAAGCTATGCACAAAACCCAGATCATATTTAAAACAAAGATCCATTTGGCAAAGATACAGCTACCAATGCCTGCTGACCACCTCCATCGCTGTTCAGAAAGCAGAGAGGATAACCAAGGAATACTGGAACTAGGGGCAGAGGTGAAGGATGGCAGCTGGCCTGAAGTAAAATCTTCCGTCTTCTTTTCCCAAAGAAAGGGAGCTAAAATCTGGCAAAAGGACAAGAAACAAGTCCCTCCTATCCATTTCACAGAGTTAAAAGTTCAATCATTCCTGAAGATGTCTAGATTCTTCCCATCCAAGAAGATCTCTTCTTCTGGATTACTCTATACATAAAACACTTCTCTACAAGTCAGAGACTTCCCTATACTCTATTGCACTAAAAAAAATGTTTTTTCCCATAGAGCAGAACCTTAGTAATTCCACACCAATTCTATTAAACCCACTGGAAACAGAAAGATGCAAAAGTCTAAAATTGGGTAAGTGTTTCCTAAGACTTTAAGTAGAAGATGAGGCCAGATACAGGGATGGTAGAGATTGAAAAGGGAATATGAAACTTCCTGGCAATCAACTTCCAGATGGAAAGACTTCCAAACTCACACCTGCTCCAAGTCTTCAAAATTATATCTGGTGGTGGGAACCAGCAGTTAGCGTAATGGCTATGTCGCTGGACTCCCACGTAGTCGACTGCGGTTCGTGTCCCGGACCCGGTGGCTTAAACTCACGCCGGGTGCGTGTGCGTGCGTGCCCAAGATCCCGAGAGGAGAATGGAGGAGAAGGGATTGCGGCGTGACCATCCCCCCTGGGGGGTGATTTCTCACTTTCTGTCTCTATGTCTCTCTCTGTCTGGCGAGCACACGCGCCCTATAGTGAAAATCTCTCCAAAAAAAAAAAATATATATATATATATATAT
>NW_006199814.1:947014-994277 GCF_000334495.1 Tupaia belangeri chinensis
TATATATATGGTGGTGAACAGTTTTGTTTTGGGGGAGCAGTGGCTAAAAGGGATCACCTGGGCTTAAATTAGAAATACTAAGATAGTTAACATGTGTTATAGTAAGATCTATAACCTTTTAAATTTCCTCTTTGAGTTCTCGAGTCCATCTTTTTCTCTACACTCAAAGACCCTTTCAAAGTTTCTACCAATTCCTCATGTCAAATACAACTTCTTCAATTTTGTTTGTTAACTCTTAGATTCTGTATGTGTTGTTTACAAATGCTAAATAGCTACTGAGGGGTGTTAGCATCCTGCTTCCTAGATCTCAGCCGGTCTCTCCTCAGCCACCTGTTCTTCTAAGCCCTCGTGAGGGCCATATGAAGAAATGACATTCATGTCCTTAGACATTCTTTCCTAGCCACCTGCTGCCAAGACTTTAAGAAAAGAGAGAAGTCCGAATACTAGTCTCCCTTCAAAGTCAATACCCAATGATCCTCGGAGTCTGTAAGTTCACAGGATGGATTTTCCATTAAATGGCGAATTACTGTGGCCTAAATGGAAGTTGATTCTCCTGGGGTAAAGTCATAGACCACAAAGAACTGGGAGAAGACAGCCAATGTCATTTGTCCCAAGGTCTGCCAGCTCACACTGAAGTTGCAGCTACCCTCGAGGTTCCTCTTCTAGAGGGTCCATCATTTTCAACAAGCAACCTGGATAATTCGGATGCAGTCAGCTAATTCACTCACTCACAGGATCTTCTGGGCATTCAACATTTTTTTTTTTTCCACACGTATTTACTCAGGCATTGTAGGTGCCAGGTTCAGAGTAGTACACTAAAAGACAGCTCTGGTCCCTGTTTCTGTAATGCTCCCATTTTAGAAACTGTGGAAGTATATCCATGTTTTTGTTTTGTTTTGTTTTGTTTTTCCAGAGAGAGATGTTTGTTATTGGCCACGTGTGCTCGCCAGAGAGACAGAAAAACAAAAAGCAAGAAATCACTCCCCCAGAGAGAATGCCATGCTGCAATCCCTTCTCTATTCTCTTCTTGGGATCTTGGGCATACACATACCTGAGCCTGATATGAGTTTAAGCTGCTAGATCTGGGACTTGAATCACGGTCAACTACATGGGAGTCCAGCAATGTAACCACTACACCACCTGGTGGTCCCAGTATTGGTCCATGTTCCAGACCGACCAAATCCAGTGTAATCCATGGTCAGCTGGAAAAAGAAAAGACTATCTCCTCCAGAAAAAGTTGCAATCTTCTCTCCTTTCTTTTCTTCTTTTTCTTCTCTTTCTTTCTTCCCCTTCTCTTTCTTATCCTCCTGGACCACTTCAGTAGGTCTATTAAGATGAACATAGTAACTGCTACACTTGCTGCTACCCAATTTCCCAGGCAACACCTTTGGGAGAGGTAGACAGTGCTGTGGCGAAGCAGTGCTAAATAAACTCTAGTCTTCACTCCACTCTTACCTAGTAAGGGCGTCTGGGCAAGTCGTAAGTTCTCCGGATGCATAGCCCTTAGCTCTTTACTGATTTATTAATACATTGGTTGGCTTCTGAGAGTTCTTGCCCCAGTCCTGTAATTCCATAACTTGGGAGCCTTTCTAATTTGTGCTCAAATGTAAACTGAAAGAGTGAAAAAGTAAGCTGTGTCCCTTTATCTGCCATTAGCTCATTTTCCTTCTTCATTTCTTCAATGACTAATAATCTGACCCCTCCAAACACTCATCTCTACAATCAGACACTGACAGGCATCTATTGACTCTCCCGGCACTTGGTCTCCTGCAGATCATTCATGTTCATGGTGAACCCAACAACTGTAATCTGAGAAGGCTGCATGGGCCTCAGTTTCCTCCCATTGTCTGCAGGCTCTGTTGCCATCTGGCCCTGGCAGCATCTCTTTCATTCTTTATTCTAGAGCCAAGAGACAAGTTGCTTCATAATTGCCACAGCCTGATAAGTATATGCTGCTTTCTACACCCCTAAAGCCTCTCTAATCAGGATTCCGACTCCTTTTTCACTTTTGCCTTCAGAATCACCACCATTCGTGTGGTCCAGATGCCTATTAACTAAAATGTTATCTACAGTGCAGGTCAAGTTCTTTAAAAGAATGAACGTGATGAAAGGAATCATAGTCATCTTTGAGCTTCACACTCTTGCTTCTGAACAAGATGGAAAGGAGAACATGGTCAGAAAGATCCAGATCCCAAATTCATCATTTATTTGCTATATAACCTTAGCTAACTTATTTAACCTTTGTGTTGGTTTATAATTAGCAGCATAAAGGTACTGGCTTCTTCCACTGAGAATTAAACAAAATAACATAAACAAAGTGCTTACTACAGTAGTCAGTGTAGAGTGGGATCTCAATAAATGGAGTTTTTGTTATAACCAACCCCTACCCAGTCATTGTCTCTTCTACCACTTCCCCTCAAACATACTTGTTTTACAGCCAATCCATGAACGAATCCTTATATTTACCATTCTAATTTCCCCCCCCTCTCTATTCATTTTGTTCTTGAATCTGAGTTTTTAAATTATGCCTTTATACCTCTCTGTTTCATATATGTGTGAAAATGTAGGCACGAGGGCATGTATATATACATAATAGGGGTACAGGGATCTATGGTAAATGTCAATATTGCATACAGCATTTTCTTCATTCTATCAACATGTAGAAAAAAATCACAAGGATACCTTTCTCTACATATCCACCAGACAGTTCTCAAAAGCAAAAACAAACCCCAGAAATTGTCTTTATTAAAATAAATATTGCCTGAAGAGGCTATTTAAACAGACTGCACGCATCCTTATAGCAGATGAAAACCAAACACGGCAGGTTGGGACTGGGGTGACAGGTGCAGATCCTGTGTCTAGAATTGGACTCGGATGGGAAGGCTTGAGCCAAGCGGACAGAGGAGCAGCTTGCAGTAAAGCCAGAGAGCTGTCCGGAGGAGTACGAGCACACAGAAACCGACAGGGAGGAGAGAGAGAGGTAGAAGCATTGCTGGTTTTCAAAGGGTGGAATTAAGAACTATCAGCACCAGCTAATAAAACACAGTCTTACTCTTTTTAAATTTTTAATGTATTTATTTTATATTCATTCTCTGTATATCATTGCAGCATACAAAATGAGGTTTTCCATCCAGAATACACGGTATATTGGCTTAACTAAAGATATTACCATACATGTTATCGTCAACAAATAATTTTCCACTTCTTATTTCTTATATGTTTTACTTCTATTTTTCCCCCTTTGATTCCCTCCCTCTTACCGTCTGCCATGATTTTTAAACATGGTAGTGTTTAAAGGCAGCAGCATTTGCCAGACTTCTACTTTTATGTACACTTGTTCAGCAAATCAACTTTTTTTTTTTTGAGAGAGAGAGGTTTTGCTATAAAGACAGAGAGAGACAGAGAGACAGAAAGTGAAAAATCACCCTGTGGGGGGATGGCCATGACACAATCCTTTCTCCTCCATTCTCCTCTCGGGCTCTTGGGCATGCACGCACATGCACCTGGTGTGAGTTTAAGCCACCCGGTCTGGGACTCGAACTGCAGTTGACTACCTGGGAGTCCTGCGACATAGCCATTATGCCAACTGCTGGTCCTGCAAATCAACTTTCTCTTAACAGGAATATCGGGGGGGGCGAGGTTGTTTTATTTTTGTCTTTCTTTACCAAAGACATCAAATTACATGGTACTTTGTCTCGTCATAGGCATTCTGAGGCCCCCAAATAACCAATTTCCCCCAGGGAAGCTCTGTCCTTTGAATGCTCAGGTTCTCAGAACATGGCTCAGGGGAGAGCAGTGAGGTAACTGTCTCCCTGGTGCCAGGAAACAAACTGCTAAGTTACGCTGGCAGCTCAAATTTTCTAAGGCACCTGATCCTCTACCTCAGTACTCTCCCTGAAATGCACTCTGCAGAGAAGAGGAATGGCTGAATAGAAACCTCACCCCGGGTTCATGTCAAGGGCTAGCAAAGCCGGGTGCCCAAAGGCTAGACAATACCAGGGTCAACAATCTCCACCGCAGGAGCCTAAGGCTGTCTAAAGCTATTCCCAACTTGGTCCTCGGCAGAGAACAGCATTTTTGAGAAAGCTTTGAAAACCTTCCTACATGAGAGGCTTTCCTCTGCCCAGTTCCCCACCAGTCAGCAGCATCCTCTACAAGGCCTTGTGCAGGGATCAGCCGCTTCAGCTGCACTCCACACCGGGAACAGCCTCGCCAGCCCTGATCCACCGCGGTCTAGGGAAATCCCTCTGTCTCTGACGGGACTTCGCCATCCCTGAGTTAGAACAGAAATGACCACTGGGACTAGTTTACCCAAGTGAAAGGCAATAACTCACACTGTGGTAACTAACGTGCAGCCTGTGAACCCACACTCTGATGCTGTGAGAGCAAGATCCAGGCCTGTCATTTGTTTAGCAGGCTAGAAAAATGGCAGAGTGCTTACCGGAGAGGAGGTGAAAGGAGTGGTTGAAGCGAGGCTGCCTGGATTCTAACCCTGCTTCCCTTCGCTAGCTGTGTGATCTAAGGTGGGTACAGCCTTGACTACTGTAGCTGTCCAGCTTTTGTGTAAGTAAAATGGAAACAATACCAGCAATTGCCTCTTTGTATTGTGAAAAGTGCAGTGCGTTGACACTGGAAGTGCTTTAGATCGATGCCTGGCACACAGTAAACATCTGCTTAAGTCCATAACTTTTTTTTTTTTTTTAATTTGCCAGAGAGCATGTGCGCTTAACCAGAGAGAGAGAGAAAGAAAGAGAGAAAGCACTCCCCTTGAGACATGGTCACACAGAAATCCTTTCTCTTCCAATTCTCCCTCCTGTTGGGATTTTGGCAAGGACACACACACAAGCCTGTCATGTTCCTCAAGCCGCCTGATCCAGGAATCGAACTACTTGGTCTGCAGTGTAGGACCTGGTTCCCTTAGCCACTAGGCCATGGGGCTGGCCCAAGTAGGTATCATTCTTTTTTTTTTTTTAGAGAGATTTTTGCCTTAGGGACATGTGTGCTTGCTGGAATGAGAGAGACAGAGACAGTGAGAGGGAAAGTGAGAAATCACCCCCAGGGTGATTTGCTGCAATTGCTTCTCCTCCATTCTCCTCCCAGGATCTTGGGTATGCATGGACATGTGTGGACACGCAATTGGGGTGATTTTCAAACCACTGGGTCTGGGACTGGAACCGTAGTTAGCCATATGGGAGTCCAGCACTGTATCACATTGCCATCTGCTGGCCCCAGTATGTAACATTCTTAAAGTGAACATCCCTGGAAGGAGGAAAGAGGAGTGTACAAGCAAAAACCTGCCTTTAGGCATCAGAGTGAACTACTAGTATCAGTATGAAATTATTTCTAAAAGTTCACTTCCTAAAAATAAATTTTAATAAAAAAAATTTTCAAAGATGTTTTTGAAATAAAATATAAAAATATTATTTAAAATTTAAATCATAATTGGTGGAGACTTGTAATATCTTTTATCTCTTCTCCAAAATACAAAGGGGGGAATGTCTTTAAAAAGCCATAAAATTCAGTGGGACTAGCAGTTAGCATAATGGCTATGTCGCTGGACCCCCATGTAGTCGACCGCGGTTTGTGTCCCGGACCCAGTGGCTTAAACTCACGCCAGGCTTGTGTACGTGCGTGCCCAAGTCCCCGAGAGGAGAATGGAGGAGAAGGGACTGCGGCGTGGTCATGCCCCCTGGGGGGCGATTTCTCGCTTTTTGTCTTTCTGTCTCTCTGCCTGTCTGGTGAGCGCACGCACCCTATAGCAAAAACCTCTCAAAATAAAAAAGACATAATTCAGGACCAGCAGTTGGTGTAATGGTTATGTCACTGGACTCCCACATAGTCGACGGTAGTTTGAGTCCCAGACCTGGTGGCTTAAACTCACACAGGGCACATGTGCATGTGTCCCCAAGATTCTGAGAGGAGAATGGAGGAGAAGGGACTGCAGCGTGGCCATCCTTCCAGGGGGTGATTTCTCGCTTTCTGTCTCTCTGCGAGGCCACACGTCTTATAACAAAAACCTCTCAAAAAAAAAAAAAGACATAATACATGATATATCATTCATAATTTCATGAAAAATGTGTATTATGAAAAAAAACTACACATGTCATTTATCTTTGCACCAAAATAAAGTTGTATTTTAATTCCATTTTTCTCATCAACTTTTTTTTTTTTGGAGAGGTTTGCGCTAGAGGGTGTGTGTGCTCGCCAAACAGAGAGAGACATAGAGAGAAAAAGAGACATCACCCCCCAGCGGGGATGGTCACGCCGCAATCCCTTCTCCTCCATTCTCCTCTCAGGATCTTGGGCACGCACGCACACGTGTCCGGCGTGAGTTTTAAGCCACCAGGTCCAGGACGCGAACCGCGGTCAACTATGTGGGAGTCCAGCGACATAGCCATTACACTAACTGCTGGTTCTCTCATCAACTTTTTGAAGTCCCTTCATCTATGCCACATTTCAACACATACTAACTACAAATTTATCAAGTATGTGCAAGCGTTTTCTAAATCTGAATTTTCTTTAGTCCACCTAAGAACATTAACGTAGGAACCTGAAGACACAGGTTCTCAGCTTTGCCACAAACAAACCACATGAGCTTAAACAAAACACCTCCTTTTTTTCCCATTGGAAGTCTCAGTTAACCTCTCTCTCTCTCTCTCTCTCTCTCTCTCTCTTTTTTTTCCTAAAAACTAAAGAGCTTAGGTTGAATGGCCCTAATGTCCTAGAATGTCATAAAAATCCCTGACTCTTCCCACTGTTTTCTCTTGCATCACCAGTCTCACTGAAATGATCTCCCTTTCTCCTTTTCCATTCTTTTCTCCCTTCATCTCCTATCTACGCCTTGTCATATTCTGGATATCCTGTCACTCTCGATATATTAATAGTTTCTTATCTAACTCCAAATAGGAAGCATATTGCCCCTAATGAACATTTTCTGTTTAACCAAGAAAGTGAGAAAGGAGTGAGCGAGTCCTTCGCACACCCTCAACATTCATCCCCCTGTTCTGTGGTTTTCCAGCAACACAGTTTCGGCCAGCTTTTCCCACCAAACCCTCCCTTGGACTGCTTTCCTCTGCCCTGGATCCCTTAGGTTGGAGAGTTTTTCAAGGATCATCTAAAATGTTTTCATTCTCCATTCACTGCTCTAGGTCAGACTCAGATATCTGTGTTTCCTTTTTCTCTGTCTGACAATTTCTGTTGCTCCCCTACAGATCTGGCAGAAGACAGTTACTGAGGTTGCTGGTCTCTCGGGCCAGTGGTTCCCAGACTTCCAGATTTTACATTCTATTAGAATCTCTCCTACCCTCCACTGCATTCGAAGATCACTTTGGGTTTGCTAAAGTAGCAATAAAATAGCACCCACTAACCACTATCACCATCAGTTCAGAAATAAATGTTAACATTATAAAGTACAAGGGACACATCCTCAGAATAAAATGGTCCTTGTATGAAATAAATTAATGACAAACTTTATGGTTTTATAAACAACTCCCTATAGTGTCCTTATTTCTCATGTCTCTGCAGAACAGGGAACATTTCAGACACACACAAGAGCATGCAGATCAGTATTTAAGAGGCAACATGGTACAAATTATTGCACATACTTTATTTCATCCCTTTTAAGGAGGAGTTTTAACATGTTCTCCCTCAATCTGGGTTGGTCTTTGAAGCCAACACTAGGCTTGTCTTCTCTTCTCTTCTCTTCTCTTCTCTTCTCTTCTCTTCTCTTCTCTTCTCTTCTCTTCTCTTCTCTTCTCCTTTCTCCCTCTTCTCTTCTCCTTTCTCCCTCTCCTCTTCTCTTCTCTTCTCTTCTCTTCTCTTCTCTTCTCTTCTCTTCTCTTCTCTTCTCTTCTCTTCTCTTCTCTTCTCTTCTCTTCTCTTCTCTTCTCTTCTCTTCTCTTCTCTTCTCTTCTCTTCTCTTCTCTTCTCTTCTCTTCTCTTCTCCTCTCCTCTCCTCCCTTCCCTTCCTTCCCTTCCTTCCCTTCCCTTCCCTTCTCTCCTCTTCTCTTCTCCTTTCTCCCTCTTCTCCTTTCTCCCTCTTCTTTTCTCTTCCCTTCTCTTCTCTTCTCCTCTCCTCTCCTCCCTTCCCTTCCCTCCCTTCCCTTCCCTTCTCTCTTCTCTTTTCTTCTCCTTTCTCCCTCTTCTCTTCTCTTCTCTTCTCTTCTCTTCTCTTCTCTTCTCTTCTCTTCTCTTCCTCTCCTCTCCTCCTTTCCCTTCCCTTCCCTTCTCTTCCCTTCCCTTCCTTCCCTTCCCTTCCTTCCCTTCCCTTCTCTCTTCTCTTCTCTTCTCTTCTCCTTTCTCTCTTTTCTTCTTTCTCTTCTCCTTTCTCTTCTCTTCTCCCCTTTCTCTTCCTTCTCTTCTCTTCTCTTCTCTTCTCTTCTCTTCTCTTCTCTTCTCTTCTCTCTCTCTTCTCCTCTCCTTCCCTCCCTTCCCCTCACCTCCCGTCCCCTCCTCTCTCCTTTTCTTCTCTTCTGCCCTCTCTATATCCCTCTCCCCTTCTCTTCTTTTCTTTAATTGACAGAGTGTACATGCACTCTCCATCCAATGACAGAGAGAGAGAGGGAAAGTGCAAGCACATATGTACAACAGGGCATAATTATTCTACAGTCTTTTTTCCTTCCATTTCTCCATCCTGTCGGGATTTGGGTCATGCGTACAAACATGCCTGGCATGTTTTTCAAGCCATCAGGATAAGCATTCAAACCATGTCAGCCATGTAGAATTCAGCTTCCAATGTAAAGGGCTTAAACACCATGCTACAAGGCCCCCAGTCAGCCCTGGGCTTTTGAGTTTTCACTTAGGTAACCACCTCAGAATGGCTCCTCCTAGTATTCTTCACATTCTAGCTTGACATCAGTTTCCAACATCTCATCCCTTGAGTTCAGCAGCCCATGTGCTACAAGAGGGCAAAATGAACCTGGATGCATTCTGATCACAAAAAGATGTTCCCCACAGAACCACCATCTTTTATCTGTCTGCAAGTTTCTGTCTTGCTTACATTTCTCCACCTTTTTACTCTCTTTACAAGCTCAAGCTTCTGAAATTCTCCATCATTCTAGGTCTATCTATGCTCTTCACTTCACAAATTTGTGCCTTTATCCCCCCAAACTTGTCTGTTTTTCTATTTACATTCTATTTTACTTTATACTAACTCTAATAGAAACCAGCAGGTGGCATAAAGTTACATCACTGGACTATCACATTGTTGACTGTGGTTCAAGTAAGTCCCTGACCTGGTGGCTTAAAACTCAGGCTGGACATGTGTGTGTGCATGCTCCAAATCCTGAGAGGTGACTAGAGGAGAAGGGATTGAGATGTGGCCATCCCCTGGGGGTGGAGAGGGGGGTTTGCTTTCTATCTCTCTGTCTCTCTGTCTCTCTGGCGAGTGCATGTGCCCTATAGCAAAAACCTCTTTAAAAAAATAATTAATATTTTCGTTGTGCCTGTTTCTATCATAATTAGTAATCACAGGATTATGTGTCCAGGGGAAAATAGCTTTCTAAAATCTTTCTCTTCTTAAAGGTTATTTAATTGCACTGAGAAGTCCCCGAGTTTAGGTGGTCTCTGCATGAGGTCATTAACATGAGCTATTGATACTGGAGGTGTCACAGTGCAGCACATGGACAGCTATGACAGAACACAAAGTTATGGGGCCATCAGGTCACGATCACCCTGTCTTTTGCCTGTTTGGGATTGTTTCCAAAGGAAGGAATAAAGGAATAAATGTAACTCGGAGAGAAAAGAAGATGAAGGAGGGAAAAGCTTAGAACTGTCACAATTTATGTCACAACATTGAAAGAAACTGAGCTATATTCCTACCGACCTTGATTATATCAAATAATCCATTTTGACAGTTGAACTGAGCTACATTTCACTTTATAGTATTTAAGATACTAGCATTTAATGCAGAATTGTATCTTCCCTATTTTCCATCGTATTTATATCCACTTTTCTCTTCACTAAAAGTAATCTACGACCCTCAGTATTTTTTTCGAACATTTTAGAAACATTTAATAGGAACAGTGAAAAGCATCTATAAATGTCCCCACTGGACATCTATATCTAGGCAATAGAAGCACTGCACACGGAATGCAGACACCAACATGCATAGAATCATAGGTTTTCAAATGAGGATTACACCACTTACCAAAATAAGCCCTGATATTAGTGAGGAGGTGCCTGTCAGGGCCACGTAGAACTTCGGGGTTAACGTGTTCAAAAACATGCTCACTGGAAGAAAAAAGAGACAAGGAGAAGAGGAAGGAATGCATGAGTAAGCCAGTAAATCCGACTCTTTCGTCTTTCCTCCTCGTGAGACCATTGGCTTCTGATGACTAGAGCAAAATCTTTTTTAAATGGTTGGTCATTACATATGCTCAGATACTAGGTGTCAAATTATTCATCCTGAAAGAAAAAGGCTATGTACAATTTAAAAGAGCAACTTTTTAGTTTATACTACTCAGAACTGTTGCTGTGAATGAGCTTCTTGGATTCATAACCACTGAAGCGTTCAATCAAAGCTGGTTATAAAACTGTCAAAAGGAGAAGGGGTTCTTTCCATATATTTTGTGGGACCTGTACAACAGTGACCTTGATAACCCAACAAGCAGTACGATAGTATATAATTATAAAGATGGTCATTATAGTAAATATATTAAGTGGTTATTGGAAATCATAATACTAATGGTATTAGCATTAATATGTCCTCAGAAGGACTAATTGAAAAACTTAGCATATAACAGTAAATTTTTTTCCAACTTACTTAGAAGGTAGTTAGACTGATGTTTAAAATAACTGGATTCGGGACCAGCATATAGCTTAATGGCTATGTCACTGGACTCCCATGTAGTTGACCACGGTTCAAGTCCCAGACCTGGTGGCTTAAACTCAGGGTGTATGTGTGTGTGTGTGTGTGTGTGTGTGTGTGTGCCCAAGATCCCAAGAGGAGAATGGAGGAGAAGGGATTGCGGCTGGCCATCCTCCCGGGGGATGATTTCTTGCTTCTGCCTCTCTGTCTCTCTCTTTCAGGCAAGTGCACGTGCCCTATAGCAAAAACCTCTCAATAAAAAAAAAAAATTAAAATTAAATAAAATAACTGGATTCAATGGGTGGGGGGGGGACACTAAAAATGAATGTTCACTGTCAGGCACCTTACTGACCAACCCCCACCAGTCTATTCATATCAACGATATAGTTAGTCTGCTTGCTCATTAAGGTTTGCTTATATATTTCATAAATATATTTTAAAGTCATCATTTATATCTAGATACTGCTCAGAACTTTTTATTCTTATCAAAACTACAAACTTAATTAACTTTTTTGTGAGGATATCCACATTTCTTTAGGGAATAACAATCAGTCTGGTTTTAGAAGGAAGGTCTGTGAAAGTAGGATGCTTGGCAAGCCAAAGGTATGGGTGGTCAACTGGGGCTGGCTGAGTAGTTCAAATCTTGGACCCAGTACCTTGAAAAAACAGGCCAGGTACATATGTATGCGTGGTCAAAAAGTCCCAAGAGGATTATGGCATGACCATTACTCCCACTGCCCTCCCCCATCTCTCTCCAATGAGTGCACATGTCGTAGCAAAAACTAAAAAATTAAATTAAATTTTAAAAAGTAGGATGTTGACATCATTGGGGGGAAAGGCATCTGTCCTGAGCTCAACTCAGAAACCAAAGTGATAGCACCAAAATGAATGGAGATGTTCATTCATGCAACAAAGAGGTTTCTCTGTTTATGAATGAGATTATGAATAAAGAATGAGAGGATGAATCACAGTTTCCACCCTCTGGAAACCCACAGAGCAGTTGGGAAACACACACATAAATAAGAAACCACTACTGTCCTGACCCGGGGGGACAGCTGAACAGGTTTCCTGAGTGAAGGAGTGAGAGCCAGGACAAGCGGCATAGTGTTACAACACGGAGACGACAGTGTCGTCCGTTTATTGTGGGCAGCACGGTACAGCACAGAGACGACGCAGTGTCACAGCTCTTAAGGGTCGCGTCGTCTACTGTGAGCAGCACGGAGACGACACAGTGTCACAGCTCTTCAGGGTCGTCCGGAGATGATGTAGTGTTACAGCTCTTCAGGGTCTCCCAGGTTGTCTGGAGACGATGCAGTGTCAGCTCTTCAGGATCTTCAGGGTCGTCTGGAGACCGCGCGGTGTTTCAGCTCTTCAGGCTCTTCAGTTGTTGTCTTCCTGGTCGTCGTTGTCTGGCTACTGTGGGCCAGGCATTGTGGTTATATACACTCTGGTGGGTTGTAAACGGTGGGCCGTGATTGGTTGCTTTTGGACCAATCATGAGGTGCCGGATATGTAAATTTGAGGGATTCTAGTGGCCAATCAGAGCAAGGTTTCGAAGGTCAGGTTTTTGGAAGGGAACCAATCATGGTAATTGTTTGCTCTCTGAGAAACCTCGGCAGACTCGCTGGTGCGCAGCCTCCCACACACTACAAAGTTTGATAAGTACATAGGTCCTAGGCATAGGATGTTAGGAAAACCTATACAAGGGATGCTACCCAGCTTGGGGGCATCAGAGGGGATGTCTAGGAAAAGGGGACATTTAAAGTCAGTCCCAAAAACTAAGCAGCATTTACTCAGACCAAAGGGGGCAGGAGAGGGTTGGAGGGGGCAAACTGAGCAAATTGGATTTGTTTTAAGTTGCTTGGGAAAGAGCCGGGCATTCCCAATGTAAGCATTCCAGAAGGTACGTGAGTCACAGTCTCTCCAATCAGACTAAGATGTGGAAGGGTGCTCTGATTCCACTCTTCGTGGTTACCTGATCCTCCTCTCAATAAGCCCTCTTCCTCCTGCATTCACTCTGAAAAGAATTAGATTTCTGGTCTGTCATTTGCAATCACGACACACTGAACTAACACAGTGTGTTCAGTCAATATTCGTGGCTTGAACTAAGGAGGACTCTTCACTGCAACAGAGAAAGGCAAGGCAACAGTAACTAGCCTAGGGCTGTAAGAAAAGATGGGGGTACAGTTGAGTTGAGGAGACTTTGCCTGGCCAATTAAAAAGACAAAAGCATAGTGATTTGTCTTCCCATATAATAGTCTGTCAGTGAAAGGAAGCAGCTTTATTAAGAAAAAAAAAAAGGGGGGGGGGGGAATCAAAAAAACAAACTTCACACACAACTGCCACTCTGATTCTGAGGTGTCTAAAATTCTCAAAGTTCCCCTCTTCAGACTATGAATGACATTACATTACCCATTATTTAAAAAAAAAAAAAAAAAGGTGTCACCCAACAGAGTATTTTGTTTGGTTTAGTTTGTAATTTTAAGCATTCATATCTGTGCCACTCACGAGGGGGGGGGGTCCTCAAAAAGTTCTTGGAAAATTTAAATTATGAAAAAAATTATCTGTACATTTTTAAAATGTTGGTTCCAAAATAAACGTGTACTTTATTTTCCATGAACTTTTTGAAGTGTCCTTGTACTTTTCAGCAGGTTTCTGGGAACAACCTGAGCAGTATTCAGTGAAATCTAGTTCTAAAAGTAAAAAGAAAAGATTTGCCTGAATTAGAAGTATTTCCAGGCCAGACCCATAGTCCATAGGTTAAGAGAGCCAGATCCCTCCTGCCTGACTCTCCAGGTGGAGTCCCAGAGGCTAGAGAAACATGCCAGGCACGTGTGCATGTGTGCCCCAAATCCCAACAGGATGGAGAGATAGAGGAGAAAAGATTATAGTGTAGCCATTGCCCATGGGGGGTACTCTCTGTCTCTCTGTCTCTTTATGGTGGGTGTGCCCTCTAGCAAAATTAGGCTGTTTCAGTATCTATAAATAAGAATAATGGTATGTATCTTGTGTGATTGTCTCAAGCACTAAAGGTGATAGTATAAAGCACCTAACATAATTGCATTTCGATTGTGTTTACGTTTAGTTCATTCTTGCTTTGTGATTTCACATCTTTTGTTACTATGGTTACAGAAAGCAGAGGGGACCGCACTGAATGTGAAATTAACAGCAGTAGTATTAGGTGTCACATCACTATGTACCAAGCCCTGTGCTACAGACTACAGCCCAGTAAATCACCTGCTCTGTCATTTACTAAACACGGATGCCCTGCTAAACAAGAGTTGGTTACTAAAAAAGTCCTTTTAATTGGACCCTAGATGCTTGGGGTGGAGTTAAACTGGAGTGTAAATCGAAGGCAGACATTTTAGAAGGCAAAGAAATGACTGAGTCCCTGAAGTCTACCAGTGATCCTAAATCAGATCTGATTGCTGCCTTAGCAAACACTGTAGGAATGATTGCTTCAGCCACAAGCCACGTGGGAACCACCTGCAATCCTGTGCATTCGTTTTTCTCAAGTCACCTTGAACATAAGCCACATTAAAACCCAAACCATAACCCAAGTGTGCTGGTTTGCAAAGGTTTTAATTGCAAGGGATAAAAATTCAAGGCCACAAAACCTAATCTGTAAGGGTAGACTAGGAAATTGTCCATTTTCATGCAAAGCAACATTTCTGATTTAGTGACTGAAGTACACCCAGTCTGTCTACAGAGAACATATTAAATAGTCCAGCAGGAAACTAGTCTCAAACTGTTTTCTCAGACCTCCAAAGCATTTTCAGGAAACACACTGGAATAGTTTAAACCATCATTTCTACTTCTCCATGTGGGATATTCTCTTATTTCATTTACCATTTAACCTTGCTAACCTCTTCCTTCCTGTCAGCTCTCATTAAGTAAAATTGAAACTTCACTTTTGCCCTTCCTCATTTACCAAATGACAAGAGAACAAAAAATGGAAATTCTAATAGCTCAGCTTGTACACTTGCAAATTTTGAACACGTGTCCAGATTGTAAAGCTTTTTTTTTGGAGAGGTTTTTGCTATAGGGCGTGTGCCCTCACCAGAAAGACGGAGACCGAGAGATAGAAAGTGAGAAATCACCCCCCAGGTGGGATGGCCATGCTGCAATCCCTTCTCCTCCATTCTCCTTTCGGGATCCTGGGCACGCACACACATGCGCTCAGCATGAGTTTAAGCAACCGGGTCCAGGACTCGAACTGCGGTCGACTACATGGGAGTTGAGCGACATAGCCATTACGCTAACTGCTGGTCCCAGATTGTACAGCTTTTAAAATTGAAGAATTGGCCCTTTTCCTCAAATGACTCTGTAATAGACAAACTCTAAGGTGACGCCAGGGATCCTCGCTCCCCTGGCAAGATCATACCTTTATGTAACCCCTCGCTTCGAGTGTGGGTGGTACAGGTGGTACACAGAACTTGCTTCCGACAAACAGCTTTGCAAGATTCATCTTGGTAGCAGACGTGGTAGAGATTTTCCTTGCTAGCTTCATGAATTCAGTGGCCATGCTGAGAAATTCACGTAGCAAGGATTTGCAAGCAGCCTCGACAACAGCCTGTGAGAAACTGAATTCCCCAGATCTACAGAAATGATTTCTACCAACAGCCTAAGGAAGTTTAGAGGCAGACTGTTCCCTAGCCGAACTTGCAGGATCAGACCCCAGCCTGGTCTGCACCCTGATCGTAGTTCTGGGAGACTCTTAGTCTGTGTGGTGTTTTAAGCGGCTATGTTTATGGTAATCTGTTATACAGTAATTTAAAACTGATACCATCCTCAATATAGTAATTCGTGAAAGTGAAAATCAACATGCACATCTGATAATGCTGGCTAACTGAAGTATGCCCAGAAAAGGTCCTAAGATACATCAATACATCAACTCTTTTTTTTTTTTTTTTTTTTGGAGGGGCTTTCGCTATAGGGTGTGTGCACTTGCCAGACAGACAGAGAGACAGAAAGTGAGAAATCACCCCCCAGGGGGGATGGCCACGCCGCAATCCCTTCTCCTCCATTCCCCTCTCGGGATCTTGGGCACGCACGCACAAGTGCCCGGCGTGAGTTTTAAGCCACCAGGTCTGGGACGCAAACCACAGTCGACTACATGGGAGTCCAGCGACATAGCCATTACGCTAACTGTTGGTCCTGTAAGATATATCAAACCTGTAACAGCTTCAAGGCCTGGACCCGGTAGCTTAAACTCACGCGGGCACATGTGCGTGCATGCCCAAGATCCCGAGATGAGAATGGAGAAGGGATTGCGGCGTGGCCATCCCCCCCGGGGAGTGATTTCTCGCTTTCTGTCTCTCTCTGGCTTTCTGGTGAGCACACGTGCCTATAGCAAAAAATCTCTCCAAAAAAAAATTTTAAAATAAAAAAATAAAACGCCTCCACAGTTTGAGTCCCAGACCCAACAGCTTGAAAATCATGGAGGCTACAAGTACATGTGTGCTCAAAATCCCAAGAGGAGAACAGAGGAAAAATGACTGTGGAATGCCCATCCTCCTGGGGGAGGGCTGCAGGGCTGATTTCTCACTTTCCCTGTCTCTGTCTCTTTGTCTCTCGCCAGCAAGTGCATACACCCCATGACAAAAAATATAAACAAAATTAAAATTATAATAACAAATAAAAAATATGAATCTTCTGCTACTATGACTGTGCTTTCTTTCTTACTTAAAGAGTTATTCCACATGCTGACATGTAATTGTAGTAAAGTCGATGCCAAGAGAAGCTTTTTTCAGTGTAAAAATAAAACAATTCATTTCTATCCCAGTAAACTTTTTTCCCCTAAATGTGTTTAATTGTATTTTATTGGTACAAAAATTTTGAAATCTATGCATTTTTTTAAATTTTTATGATTTCTTGTTCTATAGCACACAATGTAGTTTCTTAAAGTATGTCAGGAAAGTCTTTTCTAAATATATTTTTCTATGGGACCAGCAGATGGCATACTGGCTACGTTGCTTGACTCCCACGTAGCTGACTGCCGTTCCAGTCCCAGACTTGGTGGCTTAAACTCACGCTGGGTGTGTGTGCGTTCATGCCCAAGATCCCAAGAGGAGAATGGAGGAGAAGGGATTGCGGCGTGGCCATCCCCCTGGGGGGTGATTTCTCACTTTCTGTCTCTCTGTCTCTCTCTGTCTTTCTGGCAAACATATGTGCCCTACAGCGAAAACCTCTCAAAAATATTTTTCTATGTTTTCTTATGCAAAATGTATCATGATTTTCCAGATAACCCAAGAATAGGTGACAATCAAATCAATGATAATACCATAGATATCATTTTCAACAGAGAACTTTATATTTTTAGGTCTGTTAAGTATTTCTTCCCTGAGCCCCTCCCTCTCCCCCTCTAGACATATTTTAAATATACGATATTTGCATGTTTCAGTTCAATCAAGGGTTAAAAATACAATATGAGCAATTTTCTTCCTCATTTGTTGCTTTTGTGGCCCCTCTCCTTGCCCTTTACCCTGGTCGTCTTGGGTTCTGATAAGGACTCAAGCTTGTATGGATCACAATTCCCTTGATAAATCCTTTTATCCTTGTGAAAAAAAGACATGGAAGTCTATTTTTAGACTTGTTCTTATGGCCAGAAATCCTCATAAATCATGCTGTCTACTCTTCCCTCTACACTTGATGTTGCCTTGGCAACTTTACAAATATATTGTTTCTACCAGCATCTGGCTCCACTGATCTGCTGAGAAGCGGGGCCTAGTGCATTATTTCTTTCTTTTCTCAGATATGATCTGGGAAACTATATTAAAGCAAACTGTGTTAGTACGAACGCAGGGTTCAGTCCTCATGGCTCCTTCTCCCTGGCCAGAGGGAAGCCATCTGTCAACCTTCCCTGTCATCATGAAGGACTATTCAAAGCCCTAATAACCCTCAAGGACAAGTGAAGCAAGATGTCAAGGTATCTGCTCCCTTTTATTTACAAGCAGATAATAATGAGGATCTCCACTAGATTAAAAACAGGAGCAAGGTCTGTATAAGTCTTATCCTATTTTGAGTCTTTAAAATACATTTTAATTGAGGGGTGAAGACAATTTTATATGATTCTGTTTCTCATAAACTATTTAGCATCAGGAAGAAATAAAATAAATATGTGTCTCTACAGGAAGGAAAACCTTCCCCATAGGTATGCAACAGAGAGCTAGAAACCTTTCTAAGACAAGGTGCTTTGTTCACTTCAAGCCTGTAAGCACTCACATTGCATCTCAGTCCTCTAGCACCCAGCCCAGAGCCTGGTCCACAGAGGTACTGTTTAATGAATGCTGAATGACTACACAGGGGCAGAGTTCTAAATAAGAAATTCTTTTTTTTTTCAGAGGTTTTTGCCTTAGGGTGTGTGTACTCACCAGAGAGAAAGACAGAGACTGTGAGAGGAAAAGTGAGAAATCATCCCCCAGAGGGATTGGCCATACTGCAATCTCTTCTCCATTTTCCTCCTGGGACCTTCTGCACACATGCACATGTATCTGGCATGATTTCCAAATCCAAGTCTCAAACTATGGTTGGCCATTTGGGAGTCCAGTGACGTAACCCTTACACCATCTGCTGGCCCCAAGAAAGATTTAATCACCATTCCCTAGGACTTCTGATAATAAACTTCATAAGGAAATATACTTCTGACAAAACTAAAATTTCTGATGGCTGCGGTCTTGTCTTTTGGTGTGTGTGTGTGTGTGTGTGTGTGTGTGTGTGTGTGTGTCTGTGTGTGTGTGTGTGTGTGTGTGTGTGTGTGTGTAGGTTTCATCCCCAGTGTCCCTGTAGAGTGTGAGGTGCACATTAAACTCAATGACTACTACTTGCTGATAAATGGAGGTGGCCCCAGATATATTAACCTCATGTAGCAAGACTGGCTATGCAGAACCCTCAGACATTAGTCATTTGCTACCGCTGAGGATTTATCTTATTAAACACCAGAGAGACTTTTCCTTTTTAAACCAGTTTTAGGGAACCAGCAGTTAGCGTAATGGCTATGTCATTGGATTCCCACGTAGTCGACCGCGGTTCGCGTCCCGGACCCGGTGACTTAAAACTCATGCCGGGCACGTGTGCGTGCATGCCCAAGATCCCGAGAGGAGAATGGAGGAGAAGGGACTGTGGCGTGACCATCCCCCCTGGGGGTGATTTCTCACTTTCTGTCTCTATGTCTCACTCTCTGTCTGACAAGTGCATGTGCCCTATAGCATAAACCTCTCCAAAAAACAAACAAACAAAAAAACAGTTTTACAAGGAAATACTTCCCAAATGCATTACATTCATGACTGTACCCTTAAGTGGAATTCCCTGAGCATATCTCAATTGGAAGCTAATTAATCAAAATGAACATTACAAACTACAGTCCTGGGCTGGCCTACTGAAATATTTTCAGGAACTGCAGAGGTACTCTAAGTTATTTCCCTTCAAAACTAAGAGATCCCCCACACAAGTGTTTTTCAGTCTTTTTCACACAATTGTTTGTCACCTGATATGCTGTCAGATGTTAGTTATCATTTGTCGTTGCTGTGTGCCTGCTTCGAGCTGCTTTCTACCACCTCCACCACCAGCCCGTCCTTTTGGGTGGTGTTAGCTTATTTCTAGAGAGAAAAAGAGCAGGAGAAAGAGAAACACAAGTGCCTTCAACAGGGTCATACCACAATCCATCCGCCTCCTCCCTAGCTCAGCCTTTCAGTCAGCCAGGATCAGAGGTGTGCACGTGCCTGGTGTGTACAGACCCACCTGGGAACTGAACTTCAATTTCCACGTGGTTCCTGCCTCACCAAATGTTGCACTGCTGCTGCACCACTGCAGCTGCTTTCCCTCCTTAATGTGCTATGAAAAAGTCTGCTGTGACCTCAAAGACAGGTAACCCGCTGAGCTCATTCAGTGCACACTTGTCTTTAGTGTGTGCCAGGCGCTGAGTCAAATGCTAGGGACACAAAGACACAGTATAGGCACACACTTCTCTTCAAGGAACTCTAGGTTTTGTGGGAAAAGCAGAGGCAGAGATGAATTAACAGGCAATTATACTCCTCAGTGTTGCTCTGAGGACACAGAGCTGGTACTTTGTTTCTTTTTTCTTTCTTTCTTATCAGAGGTTTTTGCCTTAGGATACATGCACTGGCTGGAGAGAGACAGAGACATTGAGAGGGATAAATTACCCCCCAGGGGAATGGCCACATCACAATCCCTTCTCCTCCACTCTCCTCAGGATCTTGGGCACGCATGCACACATGCTCAGCGTGAATTTCAAGCTACTGGGTCTGGGACTCGAACCACGGGTGGCCATGTGGGAGCCTAGCGACAAAACTGCTACACCATCTGCTGTTCCCACTTCTAACTCAGTCTCAGCCTGACCTGGGGGACAGAAAGTGCATCAAAGACTATTCCTCTGAGAAGGCTGCTGAGTAGAGAGTTCCCAGGATGTGCCCTGGAATTATATAAACATCAAAGAGTTGCAGCAGAAAGTAAAATTAAGGTCTCTTCTTGGTCATTCTGCACGTGCCATACCCACTGGCCTTTCTTACCTAGCCCATGATGGTCTGGGGAGTTGAAATGAAGGGCTGAGTTCTTTTTTGTTTTTTTGAGAAGTTTTCACTATAGGGTGCATGCCCTCTCCAGAAAGACAGAGAGAGACAGAGACAGAAAGCAAGAAATCACCCCGCAGGGGGGATGGCCACGCTGCAATCCCTTCTCTTCCATTCTCCTCTTGGGATCTTGGGCAGGCACGCACACGTGCCCGGCATGAGTTTAAGCCACCGGGTCCAGGACGCGAACTGCGACTACATGGGAGTCCAGTGACATAGCCATAATGCCAACTGCTGGTCCCAGATGACTGAGTTCTTGACAGGTAAGATGTCCCTGCAGTGAGCTGTGGTACACACTCTGCTAAGATGGCTTAGTGAGTGGTATGAAAGAACATTCTGGTATTGTGCTGAACTCTCATTCACTCCTCCTTTACTAGAAGTTATATAGAAAAATATAGAAACCTTAATAGTTAGGTTGAGGAAGATTCAGGCTGCAAAGTGAAACGCAGCCATTCACGAAACATGCTGAGCAGAGACAAGTGCCCGACAGAAGGGTTCAGAGCCCGGTGGCAATCCACTGTTTGGACAGATAATGGCTCCATCTAAGATGCATGGAAATAACCAGGAAAGTGGGCTCAGAGGTCAGAAGAATAGTAAAAGAGTAAGTGAATAAGCATCTAGATCCTAAAACATTCACAGACTCAGGGTTATCTGAGTGTACTTAACATATAAAGAGTAGAAGACGCTGCACTAGACACTGGGTATGAGTAATAAGATGCTAACGAAACTAACCCTTCCCTTGAGAAGGGAACAGAAAAACACTCACTCAAATAACACGAGACAAAACATGAGACGTGAGAAGAGGGGTACAGATCAAGTGTAGCCCGAGTAAATAGCACTTACAGCTAGAGGATCAGAGAAGGTGGAGGAATCATGCTAGCTGTGAAAGGAAGATAAACTTTGAACATGAGATTGGAGAGGACAAAAGAGAGAGAAAGGACTCCAGGAGATATTCCAGCACACACAAAGGAAGTGGGCGGGAGAGCAGGGTGGACCAGGAGCAGCAGTGGCGAGAACGCTGGCTCAAATGCCGGTCTCAGACAAGTGGGCTCTAAGGACCAGGCAGTGAGAAGATACTGAACAGAGACGTGTCTGAGATGTGTCTGGTAGCAGGGGAGCTGTGTGGAAAAGGTGCAGTTCAGGGATTACCGCGGAGGGGCGCTCCTCTGATACTCTAGGGTGGGGAGTTGGTGTATCAGATGTTCAGAGAGAAAATCAGCAGGATGCGGCTCCTGACAATGTGACATATTAGGTAACAGTCCAGGGGAATGCTGATGAGACGGGTCCTAAGTCAAACTACAAGTGATTGAAGGCCACGAGTACGAGGAAATGCAATGTCCGCTCCACTTCCCTTTGGAGGAGAAAGCTGCCCTGCAGCAGCTGTGTGGAAGCTGTCTCCTTCTAGGTGAGGGGCATCACCCAGAGATAAGAAGTCACTGGGGAAACCACTAGACAGGCCAGCAGTTTAGTATCTAGTTTCTCCAACTGCCTGGTGTCTAAAATAAGCCTTTGGCATCATTATTTTCAATTCCAATGCCTACATTTGGCTTTGCGTTTGTACCAAATGACTAGTTACTACTCCAGAGCACCTAAATTATCTCCCCAGGCTGGCAGTGAACTATCAGTGTAAGTCACAACTGCGCCTGGCTTTACATGTCTACAGGTGACAATCAATGGGAACTGGAGCACTGACACTTTCAAATATTGGTAAGCCAGTTAAAAAGAAAAAAAAAAAAAAAAAACTATAAAAGGCCAGCATGTGGCATGGTGGTTAAGGTGCTAGATTCCCAACATGGCCGACTACAGTTCAATTCTTGGACATGGAAGCTCGAACATCACACTGGGCGGTGTGCATACCTACTCAAAGTCCTGAGAGGGGAATGCAGGAGAAGAGATTGTGAAATGGATATCCTACCTGGGGGTAATTTCTCACTTTTCCTCTCTCCATCTCTTTCTCTCCCTCTGGTGAACACATGTGCCCTAAGGCAAAAACCCGAAAAAAATATTTAAAAAGATGCATCTAAATTCCAGAGACTCCCCTGCCACCCTTAATATAAATGCTTACAGTCACTGTTTATGGCATGTTTTTCTCTTTAATATCTACTCTTATGATCACACATCATTTTCAGACATTGTCCTCCTTCACTGTGAATGATTCAGTTATCTGTAACGCAAAATAAAGAAAAACTATAAAAGGCCAGCATGTGGCATGGTGGTTAAGGTGCTAGATTCCCAACATGGCCGACTACAGTTCAATTCTTGGACATGGAAGCTCGAACATCACACTGGGCGGTGTGCATACCTACTCAAAGTCCTGAGAGGGGAATGCAGGAGAAGAGATTGTGAAATGGATATCCTACCTGGGGGTAATTTCTCACTTTTCCTCTCTCCATCTCTTTCTCTCCCTCTGGTGAACACATGTGCCCTAAGGCAAAAACCCGAAAAAAATATTTAAAAAGATGCATCTAAATTCCAGAGACTCCCCTGCCACCCTTAATATAAATGCTTACAGTCACTGTTTATGGCATGTTTTTCTCTTTAATATCTACTCTTATGATCACACATCATTTTCAGACATTGTCCTCCTTCACTGTGAATGATTCAGTTATCTGTAACGCAAAATAAAGAAAAGAAATTTGCCTATTTTTAATTCATAACTGCCCACTGCCAAGATCATTAGAACCCAGGCAGCTGTCTTCCAGGTAAATCAGCAGTCGGTTAAAACCTGAGGTTAACAAAGCTATAGTCCTGGTCTGAATGATTCGGTTAGCCTCACACCAAGAAACCCTGTACCACGAACTCAGAAGGTACCTCTGACCAGTTGTACAATATCTTTCCAGTAAGTGTAACCACGGGGAGGCCAACAATCACATTACTAAACTTAAAAAAAAAAAATGGGCTTTGCTTTTCATGATTGTTTTCCAATAACATTCTTATAAACATAGAAAAAAGCTTAAAAATCATTCCTCTTTAGTCCCACTCCTTACCAAAAGAAAAAAAGAAAAGTCAGCACATACAACATTGCTACTGATGCCCTAGACAAGCTAAATTTTTCTTAGGAATGGCTGTTAGCATAAAATTATGCAAACAAACAGATGTAGAGACTAAAACACAAAAAGATTTAACATGACTCTTCAGTAAGCAAATATAGAAAGTGATTTGCAAAAATGTCACCTTCAATATAATTCAGATCATCATTTGCACAACGTCCAATAATACTGGTATGGGGATCAAAAACAATCTGGTCAGGCCATACTTCTAAATACTTGTCTCAAATGAACCAACACACACTGGAGAGAAGACCTAATATTTACTGTCTATTGAGTGCTATTATATATCGGGCCCTGGTTTTTTCTTTTTAAATCATTTGATCCTTACCACAGTTCTGCAAAATTGGAATTGCATTCCATTTTAGGAGAATGAAGCAGGCCTATGGAGGTTAAATGACTTGCCCAAAAACATGAGCTACCAGGCGGCTGAACCTTGATTTGAACTGTTCTTCCTGATACCAAAGTTTGTATTCTTTTTTTTTTTTTTTTTTTTTTTGACATGCCTTTCTTTTGAGTAACTGGCAATATATCCAGAAAAAAAAAGGCAAAAAAGTGCCCACATTTTAGATTTGCTGCTCAGGTTTGTAATGCTCACTATCGCTTTTGAAATGGCTACCCCGTGCCTGCTCCAAGGCTGTCTGGCTAGGGGCAGAGAGCCTTCAGGGATCTGACAGCAAAGGACTGCCCCAAACCACAGCCTCAGTCTAGCGACACAGCCCCGCAATGACTTCCTCCTGAGCTGAAAGTGAAGGGGTTGGTGGTGGATTACTGGGCCATTTTATTACCACACAAAACCTCAAGCTACATGACTATGACTCTCCCTTAAGGCTATCATTAGCAATGAAGGATGATGTCTGCAGAGTCTGATGTTTGTTCTAGTCTGTCTCTTGTTCGTTTATCTTACTATGTGTCAAGATAAAATCCACTGCCAGATATTTCATGCCAAAACAGGCAGCACTATCTAATGATCTAAACAAGGACGTTGGCAGATCTGGTTCCTTTCTGTGAGTCTTTGTTAGGCAACATTCATTTTTCTTTATTAAAAATTATAATGTGAACAAATTCTAATGTCATTTAATGTTCTTTGAAAACACATTTGCTATAGGGCATGTGCACTTGCTGGAGAGACAGAGAGACAGAAAGTGAGAAATCACCCCCCCTTGGGGGGATGGTCACACCACAATCCTTTCTCCTCCATTCTCCTCTTGGGACTTTGGGCATGCATGCATGTGCACCTGGCATGAAAACACAATTTTTATGACTGCATAATAATAATCTCTCTTGAAGAATTTGTGTTATCTATGTAACAACTTCTGTTATTGGAAATTTAGGTATCCAAATTTTTTGATGATTTTAATAATACTATAAATGACAGCGACTATCCTTGTACATGCTTTTATGGCATATATTTTCTCTAGAATGGATTCTTAGAAGTGATATTGGAGCCAGCAGGTGGCATGGTGGTGAAGGTGTTGGACTCCCACATCGCTGACCATAGTTTGAGACCCAGGCCTGGTGGTTTGATTTCTAACTCTCCTACCACCCATCCCATCTCTCTCTGGTGAGTTTGTGTGCCCTACAGCAAATTTAAAAAATAATAATAATGGTAATAATGGTAATAAATAAAATTAAATAATTATTTTTGAAAAAAAGAAGTGATATTAATGTGTCAAAAACTACAAGCATTTTAAAGTCTCAATTCATGTTGCCAAATGACTTTCCAGAATGGTCGTGGCACTTTCTACTCCAGTAGTCTTTGAGAACATCTGACTCATGAAACTGAGAAATTCTCTTAGTAAGTTAGAAAAAAGAGGGAAAAAGAGAACAAAGAAGAAGAAAGGCCATAGTTTTTTCTTGTTTATCTCCTCTAGTTTGTATTCTTTTAGGAACTACTGGTTCATGTTGTTTACTTGTTTTTCTTTTATAGTTTTCTTTTTTATGCTTTTACTTTTTTTATTTTACAAAAAATATTGCAATTTCTGGTTTACACATAATCATTGTACATCTTTATGGGATACGGTATGGCTTTTAAAGCCATATATACAGTGTGTGATAGTCATATCAAGGACATAGACGTATTTATCTTATTTAACATTAAACTTCTAGAACATCACCTGTCACCAGAAAAGAGCTTAACATAACTTGGAGCCCCTGCCTGTGTCACCGAGAGTACCCACTCCTCCCAACCAGCACAAACCACCAATTATACATGGGTAATTTATCTGAACAGACAGCTTTCAAAGGAAAACACACAAATGGCTAAAATATGTATGAAAAATGTTCAGCATCTCTTATAAGGGGTGTTGTACACATTTAATAATAGATCTACTAGCGTATTTTTTCTCGGAAGTATATATTGAATTGTCAATGACATTTTTCACTCTGCTGTGATATACCATTCCATAATGTATTCCACTTGTTTGCAAGCATTCTTGTGTCTGTTAATCCTGTTTTCCTAAATTTACCCCAACCCTTGACTCTCAATTCTCTTGAGCTTTTGGTATATACATTACTCTCTTTCTACTTTCATGCCACTAAGTCCTTCAGTTTCACCACAAAGTGCAAACATGTGGTATATGTTAAGCAGGGACATATGCACAGTATTTGTCTTGTATAGGCTGGCTTATTTTGGTTGGCACTATGTCTTCTAGGTCCATCCACTCTGTCAAGTGATACTACAATGCTGTTCTCTGTGGCTGAGTAGTAATCATCGTGTATATGCGCCATGCTTTCTTAATCCACTCCTTGTTTCTTGGGCACTTAGGTTACTCCCATGTCTCGGCTATTGTGAATACTGCAATAATAAACATGGATGTACAACAGAATGATTTCCTGTGCTTTGGTTAAATACTCAAGAGGAGATGACTGGGTTATACAGTGGGGAATCTTTATACTGTATTTGGGGAATCTTTATACTGTTTTCCATACTTGCAGTAACAGTTTACATTGCCACCGGCAAGGTACAAGGGTTCCCCTTTCTCTGCAACCTTGTCAGCACTTGTTATTCTTTGCTTTTTGGGGTTTGTTTGTTTGTTTGGTCAGAGCCATTCCGATGAGGGTTAGGTCTCATTGCGTTTTGATTTGCCTTTCCCTCATAAGAGATGCTGAACATTTTTTCATACATATTTTTGCCATTTGTGTATTTTCCTTTGAAAGCTGTCTGTTCAGATCAATTACCCATGTATAATTGGTGGTTTGTGCTGGTTGGGAGGGGTGGGTACGCTTGGTGACACAGGCAGGGGCTCCAAGTATGTTAAACTCTTTTCTGGTGACAAGTGATGAAATGTTTGTTCCTTTGTTGTCTTTTAATTTCCTTTGTGAGTTTAAAAAAATTGTTTAACTGCCAGAGGACACATGTGCTCATCAGAAGAGAGAAAGAGAGAGAAAAGTTCTCCACAGAGGGGCATGACCACATTGCAATACTTGTTATTCCATTCCTCCACCCTGTCAAGATTTGGAGCATACACACACTTGTGCCTACTGTGTTTTTCAAGCCACGGGAGCCAGGATTTGAATCATGGATGGCCATGTGACACCCAGCTTCCTATGTGGAGGGCTTAATCACTGTACCATGAGGCCAGCCCTGTGAGTTATTCCCAGAATTTTAACAGAACATTTTCTACATAAAACTTGGGATAAAAACATTGTTGGAAGAAAAGAACTATTTATAATTAACTAGAAAGTAAAATTTATTGGAATGTTTCTTTCTTCTACTTTCTTTGACACAGCAGATAAAAGGAAGACTCTCAAAGTATTTAATGACAAAAAAAATAAATAAACCACATTGAATGAGTTTTACAATTCTTTCAGCAATCATACAGCAAATAGTTATCTCTCTCTCTCTCTTTCTCTCTCTTTCTCTCTCTCTCTCTCTCTCTCACATACAATATACATATACACTATCGTTCCTGACTAGTAATGGGAATGTAACATGAGACAGACCAAAAGCTGTAGAGCAAATCAAACAGGAAACTAACAACAGAAAAGAAATATTCAGAAAAAAAAAAAAAAACCACTTGCAGAGTATTTTAGTGAGAGAATGTCTTTAACATAAAATCTATCTCAGATCTCAGTTCAATACAAAACTTCTGTCACAGAGCACTAGTGATTTGATGAGCTCCTTTTTTTCTCTTAGGGACTCCCCCACTTTCTTTCTTTCTTTGTGTGTGTATATATATATATATATATATATACATATACAAAATTGATATGTACTGGGACCAGCAGTTAGCGTAATGGCTATGTCGCTGGACTCCCACGTAGTCGACCACGGTTCGAGTCCCGGACCCGGTGGCTTAAAAATCACACCGGGTGCGTGTGCGTGCATGCCCAAGATCCTGAGAGGAGAATGGAGGAGAAGGGATTGTGGCGTGACCATCCCCCCTGGGGGGTGATTTCTCGCTTTCTGTCTCTCTGTCTCTCTCTGTCTGGCGAGCGCACGCGCCCTGTAGCAAAAACCTCTCCAAAAAAAAAAAAAAATTGGTATGCAATTGTCTTGTTCCCTCTGAACTTTTTTTTCTTTTTCTTTTTTTTTTTTTAAGGTTTTTTCTATAGGGCATGTGCACTGGCTAGAGAAAAAACAGAGAAACAGAGACAGTGAGAGGAAAAGTGATAAATCATCCCCTGGGGGATGGCCATGTTACAATCCCTCCTCCATTTGCTTCCTGGAATTTTGCACACACACTGACATATGCCTAACATGATTTTCACGCCACCAGATCTGGGACTCGGACGGTGGTCAGCCATGTGGAAGTCCAGTGTCTTAAACACTACTCCACCTGCTAGATCCTCTGACTTTTCTTAGAAACAACCACCATGACTGATTTAGAGATTGTGTGAATAGACTCCCAAGTGATAGACAACAGGTACCTACTGTTCTAAAAGGAAAATCCATCAACTCAAAATTAATTTGCTCCTATTACTCTTGGTCAAAGTAAAAATCTAAAATATATCTTTATTTCCACCAAATTAAGAAAATTAGAGTGGGCTCTAACTTCTAAAAATCATTAAAACTTTCTTAATCACATTTTTTTGTTTTTTGGAGAGGTTTTTGCTATAGGGCACGTGCACTCACAAGAAAGAGACAGAGAGACAGAAAGTGAGAAATCACTCCCCAGGGGGGATGGCCACACCGCAATCCCTTCTCCTTCATTCTCTTCTTGGAATCTTGGACACACACGCACATGCACCTGGCATGAGTTTAAGCAACTGGGTCCAGCACTTGAACCACAGTCGACTACATAGGAGTCCAGTGACATAGCCATTATGCCAACTGCTGGTCCCATAATCACAATTCTTAAATGGTTAAAATTTTTCATTGGCAGTGAAACTTGATTACCCAAAATAATAATAATGGCAATAAACATTTATGGGACCTTCATAAAACCATCAGCAATGTGTTAAATGCTTTATATGTACTATCTTAGTTTCCAGAAATTTATGAATGCTATTACCTTGTTTTTTGTTTGTTTGTTTAATTGGCCAAAGGGAATATGTGCTCAAAGAGAAAGAGAAAGAGCGAAAGAAATAAATTGAGAAAGCACACCCCCTCACCCCCACTGTCATGGGTAATGGCCGTGCCACAACCTCTTCTCCTCCACTACTCTCCCTTGTAGGATTTGGGGCATGCATGTACACGTGCTTGGTGTATCTTTCAAGTCACTGACTCTGAAACTCAAATGACGCAGTTGGCCATGTGGGATCCAGCTGTCTTAACCACCATGCCAAGGGCCGGCCCTCCTGATTATTTTTACAGATAAGGAACGTGAAGATTAAATCACTCAAGTCACTTGTTAAAGTCACACAGCAAGAAAGCGTCAGACTCAGTATATAAATAAATTCAGGCATGACTGGTTCTGAAGTCTTAGTTCCTAACCACTGTTCCAATGGCATCTTCCACCAAATGGATCCCATAGCAGTTCTTACCACAGAGTCATATAAAGCCTGTACCCAAGCACAGATGTCTCCAGTTGGATCATTCCTTTCCATCTGTGCTATCCTCAGTGGTCCAGTCATCCTTTCTCTTAGACGCTCATATCCTCTTTCCTGCCTCATAGACACCATTTCTCAGCACTCGGTCTAACCCTCCCTTGCCCTGCCACCTTGGCCATGTTTCTACCACATGAGAGGTGATACGCTCCAGCGTAAAGATCCCTAACATAACCATACCTAAAAGAGATGAAGAAAGGAATATCTGTGCCTATTTTATTAAATAGTACTACAGCAAAAAATTGCTCTACTGAATTTTGAACTTCTTGCTGAAATAATCAGATGTCTATCATGTTTCACAAAATGTCTCATTTTGTGGAAAATCTGTATTAAAGTACAAGTTTATTTTGGTGCAAAAATAATTTTGAAATTCATGCATCATTTTTTCATTTATTTGCCATGAACTTCTTGCAGGTCATGTGTATGCACAAATGATTCTCCAGCTTCCTTCTCGCCCTTACTGTTATTATTAGTTAATAAAAAGAAGACAGGAGGAGGAACCAGGACCAGGAAGCTGGCAGTCAGCAGCTTGCCTCATAGAGCTGCCTCCATATGCTCACAAGGAAATCTCTGCACCTGGCCTCGCTTCTGTGCTGAGACACAAAATAGACACAAACAGGCTTTCTTCTCCCTTTTAAGACTTGAGGGACTATACCCCATTGTATAATAGAGAAGTCAATATTTAATGTGTTACATAATCCTATTTATTATATATGTCTATATGGTTTGCTAATAATTTTATATCGAATACTGGTCTTAATTCCCTAACAAGTTCCAAGCACTGCCCTACTTTTATGTATTTATTTATTTATTTTAGAGGATTTTGCCTTAGAGTGCATGCACCTACTAGAGAGAAAGACAAGAGACGGTGAGAGGAGGAAAAGTGAGAAATCATCCCCCAGGGTGGATGGCCATGCTGTAATCCCTTCTCCTCCATTTTCTTCCCAGGATCTTGGACATGCAGGCAAATGCACCCGATGTGATTTCCAAGCTACCAGGTCTGGGACTTGAACCACGGTCGGCGATGTGGAAGTCCAACAAGGTAACCACTATGCCATCTGCTGGCCCTGCACTGCTGCATTTTTATGCTTGTTCTGAAGCCTCTAAGATTGTTAAAAACAAACAAACAAACAAACAAAAATAGCAGAAAAATGGAAGATTTTCAATGAATACTTGATCACTTTCGAACTTTTTAAAAATTGTGATTGTAGCCTGATATATTTTCTTTTCAATATCCTCAACTCTGGTAAATATTAGTATGTCTAAAGCAGGCTTTATTTTTGGTAACACAAAATTTTTTGGGGTCCAAACTAGTATCAGCACCAAATAGAGTATTTCTGTTTTTTTCTCATGAATAAAACTACGATTTTATGTTGATGAAGCTAGTAATTTTATGACTTCTGAACTGATCCAGATATCAGATGTGATGGCCAGTTTTCTCTGTCAACTTGGCAAGGCCACAGTCCCTGGGTATTTAATCAAACACTAGTGTTGCTGTGGAGGTATTTTATAGATATGATTAAAGTACACAATCAGCCGACTTTAAGTAAAGAAGATTATCCTGGATTATCTGGGTGGGCCTGATTCAATCAGTTAAAAGGTCTTAGCAGGCCTGAGGCTTCACTGATAAAGTGTATGATGATATCTTTAACTTGACTAATACGCAGCGTATTCATGCTGGGAAAATTCATTTTAATGCTATAATTGTATATAGTGATTGAATGCATAAAAAATTAATTAATTTTTAAAAAGAAAGAAGAAATTCTGCCTGTGAATGGCAATTCAGCTTGTGCCCAACAGGTCCAGCCTGTCCTTGCTGATGGCACCCCCTACCCACGCAGCCCCCACGATCATGTAAGTGGACTCCTTGCATCTCTGCTTTCACCTCCCTCTCTCTTCTCTGTATTTTCTGGTTCTGTTTCTCTAGGGAGACCCTGATATATAAGTCTGAAAATATTAGAAACATAATTTATTTTTTCACAATTGCCATTTTAGAAAATACTAATCCCTTGGATAAAAATAGCTACCTAGAAAGAAAACTCAACACTTTCCAGTTACATGACTGTATAGTCACTCTTACTATGTCTGAATTATTATTCTTTTTTGTTTGTTTGAGAGGTTTTTGCTATAGGGCACATGCACTCCCCAGAAAGACAAAGAGAGATAGAGAAACAGAAAGTGGGAAATCATCCCCCGGGGGGGGGGCCGCGGGTAAGGATGGCCATGTCACAATCCCTTCTCCTCCATTCTCCTCTCAGGATCTTGGGCAGGAACGCGCACATTCCTGGCATGAATTTAAACCACCAGGTGTGGTACTCAAACTGCAGTCGACTACATGAGAGTCTTTTTCTCTGAGAAGATATAAATTTTGAAACACTAAAGCTAAATAAAAACTGCTTGAAACTAGACTGCTGAGGGGGGTCATTCAAATCATAAATGTTTTTAAAGTTGTAGATAAACTATGGCAGTTACGATTAATGAAATGATTAAAACTTTTGCTACAGGCTGTGACAACCACAGTTAAAATAATTTCCATAAAAATGCTATAGTCTAAAGTAAATTATTAATACACTTGAAAAGTTTAATAAATTGTGGAGAAACTCAAAACAGTTCCTAGATCCAAAACATCAAAAAGCTGAATAAGGACCAGCAGATGGAGTGGTGGTTAAGGTACTGGACTCTCATATGGCCGATCATGGTTTGAGTCCTGGACCTGGCAGCTTGCTTTCTCACTTTCCCTCTCTCTTAAAAAACATAAAAATCCCTGAATAATTTGAGAAGCATTTGAAATCAAAACACTTAGGCCTGCCATACATATATTTTTTTTCCTAAAAGTTAATAAGAATGGCAAGAAACTCCCAGGCCATGTCAGGCACTAATATGAGTTCCACAAGTAATAGCTATTATAGTTATGACATTTTTATAAAGTTGTGACTTTATTTTATTGGGTTGTCAGAGAAGAAGTCATAAAACATTCTTGCATAGAGAAACATGTCATGACTTTTCCAATGACCAAATAATAATATAATGACTGCTTTAATCAGCATTTGAGATCATATCCTTTTACATTTTCCAAGCTATGATTTTTTTGCCCTTTTTTTGAAAAAATAATTTATTTTCTCTTTCTAAAACATAGTCTGCTAAAAAAAAAAAGGAAAGAAAATGTCAGTGTCCTAGGATTCATCATACTCTTTCTCTCCATAAAAAATAAATCATTCAACTTCAGTATTTGGATTCCTAAACCCAGAATTTTTAAGGCAAGAATCTAGATAAACTTAAAGTTTTAAGCCTAAAATTAGGAATCTTCAAATTTACTTGCTAAAGTCATTCTGAGAATCTGAAGAGATCTTGCTTATTTACTTGTCAATCCCAGAACATGGTACAGGTAAATCAAGCACATTTCTTGTTGTTTCTTAAAAATCAGTACGTACCTAGGAATTTATCCTAAAGAGAAAACAATGGCTATGTACAAACAGTTATCCTCAAGAATATTCACAAAATATATCTATAAATAGATTATTTGTAGAAGCAAAACAAAAACCCAAAGAAAATTTTTTAAAAGTATTTGGAAAGAAAAATGGTTAAATATTATAGACTTGCATGATAGAATACTATGCAGCCATTAAAAATTAAGTTATAAATAGCATGAGAAAATAATCGGACCATTTTAACTTAAAACACCATCTTTTGTGGACAATGCATAGATTTTACATTAGCTATGTGTGTAAGTATTAAATATATATACACTTTCTGCAACACATGTAGCACAGAAATATAAAAGGATATAAATATAGCAAATGCTTTAATAGTGCTCACTTCTGAGAGGTAGGATTATGAAGTATTTTTGTTTTTTGTTTGTTTTACTTCACTATAGACTTAAAATTTTCTACTACATGTGGTGCTGTTTTTTAAATCAGGGGATAAAAAGTTTTCAAAGCATGATATAAAACTAGAAACCATTACTTTTTTGGCAATTGTCTTTGGAAGTTGGGATTACATGCAATTTTCATGATATGCTTTTGACATATTCTATAGTCTTAAATTGCTTCCACATATATGTATTGTTTTGATAATATATCAAAGTACATATAATTTTTAAAACAACCAATACATGCTATTTTCACTTTAATAAATAAGTTTATTTTCTAAAGTAGAAATTAAAAGAACATTTCTATTCATTTTAAAACAAGATATCCAATCATAAAACTGACAGAATAACAACAATTGCAACAGCAACAACAAAACTTTCCTATTATTAAGAAGTTTTTCTAGGAAAACTAAAGAAGAAAAGTTTATAATGTATTTGAATTCCAATTTTTGAAAGATGGTACATGAACACTAAATTACTTTTAATGTTTCCAAAGCTTCAGTCACAAAATTATGTATGGAATTCTTTCAGTGAATTTATGATTCCATATGGATAACATACAAATTTATTCGAGAACCTAAAAAACTGTTTCTAAGCTAGAGGAGAGCCATTTAGAAAACCAGCAACTCTGGTTTAATATGCACAGAATGTTCTGAGCAGTATCACTCCCCCACCCCAGCACTATCACCATCCTTCAGGGTAGTGGTGGGCTGGTGTTCTCACTTAATTGCTGAGCAACAGCTAATTATAGGACAAATGAAACATTGAGAGAGAATTCACCCCAACCAATTAACTAACAGAGTGGACATTAATTGTCTGGGAATGTCCTGCATATGCTAATTCAAACTTTATTACCCATAAAGGCATCCATACAACCGTGACTCTTTGTTCTATTCTTTTTCAAGCATTATAATAGTAGGAATGACACCAATACAAAGCATCTATCTTGCTACCATGTAGCTGGCATTCAGTTCCTTCCAGCTGGGCACAAATTTCTATGCCTCCCCCTGGGCTGTAAGTATCATTGTTTAAATAATATAAGTTACTGCATGGTAATAAATTGATAACAGCATATTAGTTCTATCAGAAAGAATGAACGTAACATGGTAACTTAGACTCACAACACTTATAACCCAATAAGTGCAATTACTTCGTGTCACCAGATGGCAGGATTAATTAACACATCTAATCGGCAATGCTCCTAAAACCAAGGTCATAAAAACATGATTCTAGTTCTTCACATCTTTATTTTTTTTTTCTGTTCTACCATTACACTCCAAAAAGACCCAGTTGAACTTTTTCAACAGTAATAAGTGCAAACTATGCTTTGGATTCTGTTGTCAATGTCCAAATTATGACATGAACTTAACAGCAACTAAAAGCTATTCCCCATCCTTCAATTTCTTCTAGTCACATGGCACACCGTTTTCTAGAAAAGGGCTGAAATTAGATTTGTGTGCTCTCTTGAAGCCATAGCTTCATGTCTTTGGGTCAGCTTTTCTCATCAATAAATTGAGGAATCTGGGTAGTAAGGCCCCTTTTAGCTCTAAGACAAATGCCAAATCTAGCACAAGATTTAAACTAAAAATGCACAAACTTTGGCAATTCATACTACAAAGTGTTAATCTCACTATAATAAAGATTGCTTAGGGGCCAGACCTGGTGGTTAAGGAGGCTGGGTCCCACATGACTGACCATGCGGTTTGAGTCCCAGACAGCATGACTTGGCAAACACTGGGCACTTGTGCATGTATGCCCAAAATCCCAAAAGAAGGGAGAAACAGAGGAGAAAGGATTGAGTTGCTCCATGGAAGATACCCTTTCGCTTGCGCTCTCTCTCTCTCTCTCTCTCTCTCTCTCTCTCTCTCTGTTTCTCTCTGGTGGGCATGCACACCCTCTGGCGAAAAAACACCCAAAACAAATCCCAGTTTTTAGAATCAATACCTCTTTCATAACAGAACTCAAACCCACACTGACATACCCCTTTACATTGATTACATAGGCAAAAATCCAAAAGTCTGATAACATGCATTTTTTTCAGAACACTTAAAACCTACATGCTACTGGTGAATAATATTATGACTACTATCACTACATATTACCCACTCTAATCATCAAATGTCATGGAAATCTCATGTGGAGCTAGAACATCTCTTTATATATATATATATATATAAAACATCTCTTTACATATATATATATGTATATACATATATATATATATATCTAAAGAAAGAATTTTGCTATAGGGCACATGTGCTCACTGGAGAGACAAAGAAAGAGAGACAGAAAGTGAGAAACCACCCCCTAGGAGGGATGCCCATGCCACAACCCCTTCTCCTCCATTCTCCTCTCAGGATTTTGGGCATGCACACACATGCACTTGGCGTGCGTTTTAAGTTGCTGGGTTGGGACTCAAACCCAGATCGACCACAAGGGAGACCAGGAATGTAACTGCTACACTATCTGCTGGTCCCTATGACTTATATTTTACTATCCATTTAGCACATCTGCAGCAGTATACAAGCAAAGTTACTCTATTCCTAAATGTGATTTTCTCTCTGGCTCATGGACAGAGCTTTGGGATCTTGAATAAATGTGTAATATTTATTATTATATTTATTATATAATATTATATTATATAGTATTTCAGTATTCTTTTTTTAGAGAGAGATTTTTGCTATAGGGTGTGTGTGCTCACTGGAGAAACAGAGAGAGACAGAGAGACAAAAAGTGAGAAATCACCACCCACCCACCCCCCCAGGAGGAATGGCCATGTCACAATCTCTTCTCCATTTTCCTCTTGGAATTCTGGGCATGCATGTCTGGGCATACACGTGTCTGGCATGAGTTTTAAGCCACTGGGTCTGGGTGGGACTCGAATGCGATCAACAACATGGGAGTAAAGCAACATAACCGTTACGCCATCTGCTGGTCCCACTCACTCAGTATTCTTAATAAATACTCTAAGGGAGTCTCATGTATAGGCATGCATTGAATTGACTAAATTTTGAACTGGTATCCTAATTAGCTAAATCTTAAATTGATCATCTGAAACGAAAAATGTACTTTTGGTTTTACCACATACTAAACAAGATGTTTTTGGCATCTTTGTTTTGTAATTTTTTTTTTAATGGAGTCTTCTGAAATTCTCTCATCGTTTCTAAGGATGATTAAGAGAAAATAATTAGTTTCAGGAATCCCCTGCAATGTATGGGGCAACTGTCCCATAAAATTCCCAGGACACAGAGATGTGAGGATGAGTGCTGGACAGCCTGCGAGCAGAAGGCAGTACGAAGTGGAAGGAAGGACAGAAAGGCAGCTGCCCATCCCTCACTCCTTCCTGATGTCCAAGGAAATAAACTGCAGGGAAAATGATCGGCTCATTAACAGGTTGAACTTCTTTGGCTTCTAATTAGTCCAAATGTATTACTCCCAGAGCAAAGAAATATATAGCCCCTGTATCATCTTTCATAGTTCCCATTCCAATACGTCTCCACCTACCTCCTGCCTCACTTTATTTTTGTATGTATGACTTTTGCCATGAACAAAGTGAAAACTGTCATCGTGGGACCAGTGGGTGGCATGGTGGTTAAGGTGCTGGATGCTCCCACATGGCTGACCATGGTTCAAGTCCTGGACCTGGTGGCTTGCTTTCTCACCTTCTCTCTCTCTCTCTCTCTCTCTCTCTCTGTGTGTGTGTGTGTGTGTGTGTGTGTGTGTGTGTGTGTGTCTGGTCAAATTAAAAATGAATGAATAAATAAAGTTAAATAAATAATTAAAAAAAAGAAAAAGAAAACTATTAAGTGATCAATTCCTTAGAATTAAGCTAGAGAGAATCAACTAATTGTATTCAAAATGATTAAGTTCACCTAATTACTCAAAATTGTGATAGTATCTCATATTTTAACTTCAAAGATAATTCATTTGAAGCCATTCTATGAGATTGTGCATCTTCACCTGAAACAGAACAAATGCAGAGGGCATTATTCACTACACATCACTACTTCCTGCCAAACAAACATGTCGGGTAACTACAGCTTGATGTCCTAGAAGAAGCTAACCAACCTAATTCTGAGGGGTTCTAACTGGAACACCGTTGCAGATTTAGACCAGTGCTGGTTTCCTTACCTGACAGCATTACAAGGATTTAGGAGGTTTAATCTCTCAAAATCTTACTAAAACAAAAGCCTATTACTCTGCCTCATTATTTGAAGTCACAGTGTACCTAAAGACTTTTCCATGTATCATCTGGCCTGGTCATTGGCAGGTAGGTGTAAATCCTATTATCTTTTGTTAAACTAGATCATGAGGTGTTTGCAGGGGAAGAAGAGAAGAGAAGCACTAACTATGAAGAAAAATCTATGAAGAAAAAAGAAAACCTAGCCACCCAAATTAGATGCTAGATTAATTATATATAGGAAATCACATACTATCCACTTACTCTATCATTAGAGTACAAATATACAGAACAGCAAATTTAGAGAAAGTAGTATAATTTTGGCTCTTAATTTCAATAAATTAAGATAAACCAATCCAATGATCTACTGACAAGAATATAACTACATTTTTTCCATAGTACTTGATAATATTTTGTTCAAAAAAAGATTTTTTAATAGCCAGAGGGCACATATTCTTACTAGAAAGAGACAGAGAGAGAGGAAGAAGAAGAAAGCATTCCCCCAACGGGATATGGTCATGCCATAATCTCTTCTCTTCCATTTCTTCATCCTATCATGATTTGAGAGATGCATGTATACATACCTGACATATTTTTCAGGCTGCTGGGGTCAAGATTTGAACCACAGTCAGCCATGTGGGATCCAGCTCTTTTAACCATTAGGCTACAGGGTCAGCCCTTTTTTTTTTTTTTTTTAAATTTTAATGTCCTAAGAGAACAATATGCACTTAGGATGGAAATAAAAATCTTGGGTTAGGTCCTGACTGATTTCTAGATGCTTGAAAAGTATGTGTTCTGATTATTTGCTTAACAATTCTTTGTGATGTTAATTATAGGAAGGCACTCATCCATATATTTTGCAAATATTAGCTAATTTAATTCTCATAACTACCCTATAAGGTTAAGCACTAGTACTGTCCCCATTTTAAAGATGAAAAAACAGGCATAGAGAAGTAAAGTGACTTACCCAATGTCATGCAAATATCAGTGTGCTACGGTTTGATATCCCCCCAAATTCATGTGTTGAGGTTTGGTTATAATGGGGTTAAGATAGTGAAAACTTAATCAGACTAAGGTGTTGAAAGGTGGGGCCTCTGGAGGAAGATCAGGATTAAGGTCATGAGAATGGAGCCCCATTACTGATTGCTAGTGGATTTATAAGGAGAGGGAATGAGACGGAGACAGATGGTCAGAGACGCTTTCTGCTCTGCCCTTGCCCTTGTGATACGATGCTCTGGACCTTGCCAAATGTGACCCCTGGACCATGAGCCTCTAAACCATGAGCTGAATAAACCTCTATTTTTATGAAATAGGTTGAGGTATTTGTTGTTATTAGCAGTAGAATGGACTAAAACACAGTGAAAGAAGCAGGAATTAAGCCCAGGTAGTTGGGGTCCAGGATGTGTGCCCCTACTCACTTACACATGGTCCATCACCAGAAACTGCCTCTTTTCAGGAGTAACAGCAACAGGGTGCCACTTTTGGCAGTTATTCAGTGACTGCGGACCTTCCCAGGAACAGACAGATGAAAACAAATGACAAAGTATCTGTCCCTACAGTCTCAGGTGTTTGTATCATTCATTTAAATAAATGTCCCACAATTCCTTTCATTAAAATCATTCACTTATTTCCAAAGTATGTTATATAATATACTGCAATTTGCATTTCAATTTATGATATCCTGGCTAGTTTGCATTTCTAGTTCTACCTCATTCATTTAAAATGCTACACAGCATCAGATTGTATAAAGGCTTGAAGATAGAATTAAATAGCCTACTGATTACTCCCAGTTTTCATTACAGAGTTTATCGGCGTTTTCCCCAGGTCTTACTCCATTAAACCGCTCGCCATCCCACCCCTTTGAGTCTCACTTGTCAGAGGCAGGAGCCCACCTGTGATGGACGCCCAGTCCCATGCTAGCTCCCTGGTGGGTGCCAACACAACTTGCCTGGATTTTGAGAATTGGAAGCCAGCACCTGTTGGTTACTGTGATCCCCTTTCCTTGCCTCAAACTCCCTCTTGCTCTGGTTTACCATGTGCCTTAACTGGCCCTCATGACTGTCCCACTTTGAACCTTGGACCTGATATCTGACACACACAACTTCCTTCATCCACACCCAAGGCTGGACCAGCTGAAGTTGCTGCAAATCTTTCCCAATTCTTGCTCTTCTCGCCAGCTTTGCTTTGCTAGAGAAATTAGCTCTGTCTGGCCAGATCCCAAGAAATGACAAATGAAACTCACTCAATAGGTGGTAATTAAACTTCTGGCTCAAAAGCCCTGAATAGGTTGTCAATGGGGTATCTCCATGGATCTCTGCCACTAAGCAAGGAGGCAGCTTCATGTTTAGTTTTAAAACTTGAACTCTCTCCAATAGGATTCTTGCAGAAATCAGTAAAGAGTAAGTAACGATAAAAAGAAAAGTCTTTTTAAAGAAAAAACACAGTAAATTATAAAGATTATCTAGGGAAGGCCTGGCATCTTTTAATTCAAAACGTCTAGTACGGGGATTGTCACTACCTCCCTTAGTTTCCAGGTGAATGGAATAAAAATACTAAATGGAAAATAATGTAGATCATTTTCAAATACGATCTATCTTCTTTTTATTTGCTTTCAGTCTAGAATCTTTAAGCCATTTAGAAGAGATAATATTACAGAATGGGAATAGGGTGGAAGGTGGGAGCTAAGGGTAACTTCTGAAAAAAATGCTGATCACACACTGATCTGTACCACATTTCTTTAACAAATATACTAATACCAATATGCTTTCCTCCCCACAGCCAATCAATCACTGCATTGAGTAATTATTTCTCTGAGAAATGTAAAGTTGAAAAAAAATTTCCCCCATTAAATGAGAATTACTTTGCTTATGACATTAGGTACATATGCTCTCTCTCACTTTAAAACTAGAAGGCTGTTGGGAACCAGCAGTTAGCATAATGGCTATGTCGCTGGACTCCCACGTAGTCGAACGCGGTTCGTGTCCCGGACCCGGTGGCTTAAAACCCACGCCGGGGCACGTGTGCGTGCGTGCCCAAGATCCCGAGAGGAGAATGGAGGAGAAGGGATTGTGGCGTGGCCATCCCCTCTTGGGGGGTGATTTCTCACTTTCTGTCTCTCTGTCTCTCTCTGTCTGTCTGGCGAGCACACGCGCCCTATAGTGAAAAACCTCTCAAAACCCTCATCCCTCACTCTCATAACACTAGGCATTTCTAGTTAGGTTTAATGACCAGTAATGATTACAGCCATGTAGATAGTCAGACTTGCTGGGTTACCTAAAGTAAAAAATAAATTGTTGCCAAGGAAAGCAAAAGGCACAGAGTTTAGTGTGTTCTGGCTCTGATGCCTCTCTCACATGCTAACCGGTGACATCGGTAGAACAAGACATTTCATGCAGTTTCCTCAATGATAACTTAAAACATCTGATTACCATATCTCTTCTCAAACTTCCCAGGCTCCCAGCCCCAAGCCACCTCATCTCTTTACCCCAGTGTGAACATAAAAATTATTACTTTCTATGTGTGCCATGATGTGGGAGAGGTTGGGAAGGTCTGAATTAATGAGGCATATCTAGGTCTTACTTCGGGCATCGACCATATTATCATATGATATTTTTTAACAGTAACATGTCTGAGTTGGAAAAACTCTCATGTCATCTCTTCCCAAATAGGGTTCCTCCAGACATACATTCCCTGGGGTATTAAGAGAGATTAGTTTAATTGGAAGAGCAACAATTTGAGAAATGTGAGGCTAAAATTAAGTTCTGTTTTGTTTTGTTTGTTTTTTTTAGGGCAGGACATCTCAGAAGTTTGGGTATGCTGAATACATTGTAAGTCTCTAGGAGAGGGGTGAATATGTAATTTACGTTCATTTAAAGGTGATGTCATTATAATATCTTTTTTAAATTCTGGTATAATGTACATAAAATATGTGTAACAAACTCACCATCTAATCATTTGTAAGTGTACAATTTGGTAATGGTAAATATGCTTGCATTATTGAGCAACATGTCTCCAAAATATTTTCATCCTACAAAAAAATGAAACTCGATAAACATTGAACCACAAGTCCTCATTTTCCCCTTCTCCCAGCTCTTAGCGACCACGATTAGAGTATCTTCTGCAAATAATTATCCACAAATCACACTTTGGAAAATGCTGCTTTATCTCCTGTATTCATCCCCTCATTTAACAGATAAGAAAATGGGTCTGAAGATGTTAAGTAACTCGTGCAACATCACAAGGTGTCTAAAACAGAACTCTAGACTACCAGACCTTTGCTCTGACATCGTCTCACAATTACAAGAGTGGGAAGTTGAAATAAGCTGCTAATTATCCAAATTCTACTACCACACACTCTGAAAGTACCTGTATCTATCCCAAGAAAAGATTAAAAGAATTTTCCCCAAAGCCACATCAAGTTCATGATTCTCCAAATCAGAACAGACACAACATTAGGAAGCCCCAGTTTAAATATGCCATGCATTCCAAGATCATACATTTTACTTAATGATCAGAAAAGAAAATTAATCTCAAAATAATCATGAAGGTATTGCAGGGTAGGCTACAAAGTTAATTTCATTTACAAGAACTTCAAGAGGATTATGTTTCTGCAAATGCTTCCACATGCATCTGGGGACTCATGTCCATTACCTAAGCTCTAAAGTACCAGTGGTCTCTCAATGGGCATCCAAAGGCTCCACAGAAGAAACAAGTTAGGGAAGTTTGCCAGTAATAATAAGAAAAAAGAAAACACAAAAAGGAGTGATGCTGTTTATTGCTACACATCAAGTTTAGGATAAAATGGAAGAATTGGTATTAAAGGAGATGGGTTCAATCACATATCAAGCTCCTGTTTTTTTTGTTTGTTTAGGGAGAGATTTTTGATATAGAACATGTGTACTCATCAAAGAACAGATGGACAGAGAGAAAGTGAGAAATCACTTCCCTGGGGAGATGGCCACACCTCAATCCCCTCTCTTCCATTCTCCCCTCAGGATTCTAGGCATACACTCAAACACTCCAGTTCCAAGACTTGAACTTTGATCAGCCATGCGGGAGTCTAGTACTCCAACCACAACACCACCCGCTGGCCCCTCAAGCTCTTATTCTGAATGTCCACCAGGAGATGACATTTACATTCCAGTAGTTACTTCCTCTTTCTGCAAATTCTATATCCACAAAATTAAAATAGTTAGACTACATGCACATCTAAACTCATTTCTGCTATCCATACATAAAAATTCAATCATATCTAATCATGCTTTAATAAAGAATGAAAAATGTTTTTCCCAATTTCTAAAATTATCCAAAAAGGAAAGGCACTAAATGTAATTCTTCAGAGGAAGAAAGGCTAAGTTATTTTCCTTTTAGATCTCTAAACTTTTTGTTGTCATCCATATGCTACTGTCAACATTCTAAGCTGTAGAAACTGTCATCAGATTCTCAAGTACAGGATCTGCAGGGATGATATTCTTTTCCTTCATTGTAGCCGTGCTTAGGCAGCTGGCTTGAGGCAGCTGGCACTCCGAGAACAAAGGGCATAAAAGTAGAGCCAAGCACCTCCTTGACTAGCATCACGTGCCAGTGCAAGGTCTGCTTTGGTCCCATTTGGTGTTTCTTTTTAACCTGGCTCAAAAGATCCCTTTCTCAGAATATCTGCATCAGTATGTTAATCCTGGCTTTGGGTTCTGGGTATTCATTCTTCCCTCAGCTGCTCTCTGATTCACACCCTCTACAGTCATGGTTCCCTGTGCCAAAAGAAAGGCAAAATGGCACGTTAGTTAAATGCACAGAGAATGAGCACCATGGAAGGTAAGAGGCATGTGCCATGAATATTAATGTGACCCAAGCAATTATAGTCATTAGACTCTACTTCTTGTGATAAAAGCACATATATTCCATGAGAGCTGGACATGGTAGTTGCTCACTGCACAGAAAAGGCTGCAGTTAACTTTGGCGAAGGTTAGGAAGGTCTGCTTTAGTCACTCAGAGGACACCTTAATTTTTCCGACTGAGTGAGTAACAGCTCTGGATTCCCAACACTCCACAACAGCCAATTATTTTTAGGAGCATTGTTATTAATAAATTCTCAAAATAAATTTGAATTTGCATTAATTAAAATTATGTGAGGGACCAGCAGTTAGCGTAATCGCCATGTCTCTGGACTCCCACGTAGTAGACTGCGGTTGGCGTCCCAGACCCCGGTGGCTTAAACTCACGCCAGGCGCGTGTGCGTGTGTACCCAAGATCCCGAGAGGAGAATGGAGGAGAAGGGATTGCGGTGTGGCCAACCCCCCTGGGGGGTGATTTCTCACTTTCTGTCTCTCTGTCTCTCACTGTCTCCCTGGCGAGTGCACGCGCCCTATAGCAAAAACCTCTCCAAATAAAAAAGAGAAAAAAAATTATGTGAGATATTGCAGATGGGTGGTTCAAAGTAGCAAAACATAGGATGAAATGGTTTGTGAGAAAGCTGGAACCATTCTTAGCTATTACTAGTTAATTCATAAACGACCTACTCTAATTATGCTTCAACAAGTGGGATGAAATCATAGTAATAAAACTTTGTGCTAGGGAACCAGCAGTTAGCGTAATGGCTATGTCGCTGGACTCCCACATAGTCGACCACGGTTCGAGTCCCGGACCCGGTGGCTTAAAACACGCCACGCGTGTGTGCATGCGTGCCCAAGATCCCAAGAGGAGAATGAAGGAGAAGGGATTGTGGCGTGACCTTCCCCCCTGGGGGGTGATTTCTCGCTTTCTGTCTCTCTGTCTCTGTCTGGCGAGCGCACGCGCCCCATAGCAAAAACCTCTCGAAAAAAAAATAAAAACTTTGTGCTAGATCAGAGCCATTCTGATACAGAAAGAAAATGCTTCTAATGAAAGGGGGGAAAATCATAAAAAAGGAAAAGGAAAAGAATACAACTCATGAGTTTTCGAATGTGAATGTGCATTTATGGTGAAAATAGTAATTTACCTAGATGAGACTAGTGTCCTGAACCACGAGCCTTATAATAACACATGATGCCTTTTACTCTTTATAGCATATGTGAGATTTCCAAAGAGGCTTAAACTATCAGCCTTTTCAAATCTTTTCATAAAGAACTGAAAAACAACAACAAACCAACACACGAGCATTTATAACAGAAGGTAAAGCAGCGTTACCAGCTTCAAGAAAATAATCTACAGGCTCTATCCCAGCTCGGCCCAAACCATGTCAACATATAATTGCTGGGTACCGAAGGAAATGTCACTATGTAGAATTTTGGGGAGTTTGAAAAAATTTAAGAGAAGCCTTCTTGCTAACAGTTGAGCAAAAGTACTGGAACGCTAACATCCAAACTGCCTGTTTCAGGTCTGATGAAGGACGTCTCCTTGGGACCAGCAGTTAGCGTAATGCCTGTGTCACTGAACTCCCACGTAGTCAACCACGGTTCATGTCCCAGACCCGGTGGCTTAAACCCACGCCAGGTGCATGTGCATGCGTGCCCAAGGTCCTGAGAGGAGAATGGAGGAGAAGGGATTGTGGAGTGGCCATCCCTCCGGGGGGTGGTTTTTCACTTTCTGTTTCTCTGTCTGTCTGGAGAGCGCACGTGCCCTATAGCAAAAACTTCGCCAAAAATAAAAGAACGTCTCCTTATCCAAACTTCAGTCAGGTCCTCAGAATCCTCTTCCCAATTAGGCCTTGACTTTTGAACTTCTGTGTCCATCTTTGCATTGCCTAATCTCAGCAAGAAACCTGTTAGTTTAGCCACAATATCTGATCATCAATTTCTGATCCCTCTCAATATCTGACCACTCTGGCCAGTCTTCAGCAAGAATCCTGTTAAGTCAGTTTATCCTACTGGCTTAGTAACTTTTAACCCACCAATCTACCCCTCACTGCCACCAACCCTGATCTTTGGCTCTAAATTTCCACTTTTCCTTGTTGTATTCAGAACCAACCTCAGTTCTACACTACTCTCTTCTCTAATTGCCAAGTCCTGATTAACATCTGTTCTTACTGCTCAAAATACTGTCCAGCTCTGATTTTCCTAGTCATTGTGAACCTTGGAAAATGGTTTAACAGTTCCTCAAAGTGTTAAAAATATGAGAATTACCACATGAACCAGGAATATACTATACTAGGTGGCATGCTGATGAGAATTGAAAATCTATGTCTGCAAAAAAACTTACACAAAAATGTCACGGAAGTATTGTTCATAAGGCAAAAAAGTAAAAAAAAAAAAACCAAAAAACAAAAAAAAAACAAAAAACAAAAAACAAAAAACAAAAAACAAAAAACAAAAAACAAAAAACAAAAAACAAAAAAAAAAACAAAAACAAAACAAAACAAAAAGTGTCCATCAACTGATGAATGGCTAAATAAAATGTGGCATATCCATAGAGTAGAATAATATTCAGTAATAAAAAACAATGAAGCACTGATAGTGCTATGACATGAATGGACTTTGAAAACATTACACTAAGTGAAAGAAGCCACTCACGCAAGATCATATGTTGTATGCTTCCATTATATGAAATTTCCAGAACAGAAAGCAGATTAGTGGTTTCCAGGGAATGGTGAGAGGAAGAAATGGAAAGTGACTGCTAATGGATATAGAGTTTCTTACTGGGGTGATGCAAATGTTCTAAAATTAGATAGTGAGGAAGGTTGCACAACTCTGTGAATAAACTAAAAACTACTGACTGGCATATTTAATAGTGTAGATTTACTGCATGTGAATTATATTCCTATAAAGCTGTTATAAAAACAAGTCTTTGGGGATCAGCAGTTAGCATAACGGCTATGTCGCTGAACTCCCATGTAGTCAACCATGGTTCAAGTCGCGGACCCGGTGGCTTATACTCACGCCGGGAGCGTGTGGGTGCATGCCCAAGATCCCGAGAGGAGAATGGAAGAGAAGGGACTGCAGTGTGGTCATCCCCCCTGGGGGGTGATTTCTCACTTTGTGTCTCTCTGTCTCTCTAGTGAGTGCACGAGCCCTATAGCAAAAACCTCTCCAAAAAAATAAAAATATAAAAACAAGTCTTTGCACAGGTTCTCTTGTTCAATATACACTTGCTGAGGACCTACCATATGCCAGGGAGTGGAGACACAATAATAGGTAAACACTGATTCTGCCTTCCCAGAGCTTATGGTCTTGTGAAGGAACCATCGGTTTTAATCGTGGTTCGCCATGTGTTGTAATCTGAGCAAAGCATTTTACTTTCTTATCTATTAAAAAAAAAAACGTTAAAGGCAGATGATTGGCACATCAAAAAAGTTTGTAAAATCTTTTATGAATATAAAGGCAAAGTAGAAATACCAGGAGAAAGAAAGAACATGAATAAAACAGAAAGGAGGTAGGAGAAGGTATTACTTCAAAAAATGATGTTTCATCTAAAACTTGAAGGATTAGTTAGAGGTAGTCAGGAAGAACCTAAAGAACTTCAGACAAGGGCAAGTGCAAAGGTCCTGAGGCAGGGAAGAACTTGGGCATTCCAGGAACTATAACTGGATTATATTGCCTAAGTGAGGGAGAAATAAACAGGAGCCAGAATATGCTGGGTCTTATGCACCAAAATAAGCATTTTGGATTTGGAATACCAAGGAAAAAAATCACTGAAGATTTTTAACCAGAAGGATGATGTGATCCAAATTACATTTCAAAAAGATCACTGACTGTGATGAGCAGAAGAACAAATAGTCAGAAGGCTACTGCTATGTTCCAGTGAAGAGATAATGGTAGAGTGCTTAATAACCTTGACAGATACACGGGGGAAAAAACAGGACGTGTGGCAGCA
>NW_006199814.1:994427-1051852 GCF_000334495.1 Tupaia belangeri chinensis
TGCCTTTTTGGCTCCACAGACAAAACCTGCACTGCATAGACCACAAAAGGAAGAGTGAAGTGGTGTAGAAGAAAGTGTTCTGTAATAGATTTGCATCAAAAGCCCTCAAACTCCATGTTCTGTTCCAAAGCAGCTATGGAATCTTGGCAGATACTTCCTCCTTGAATCTTAGCTCTTTATCAATCTAATCCAGCTCTACGTCATAGGATTACTGTAAATCAGAACTGAGTTCATGCATGTGGAAGTGACTACAGTGTTTCAGGCAGTATGCTCTACAAATGTAGGACAATTTACGAGATACACTCAAAAGGAAAACAAACTATACATTGAGATCAGTCATTTTTTCCCCTTTAAGGTTAAGGCTATGTTTTGCTTTAATGAGCATTAATCAAACTTTTTCGGTATACTACATAGCAAGAATCCATCTACTCCTGTTCCATAGCCTTGCTCTCTAGGAAACCATACAACTGTCACTGGTGACGGTCCTCCTCCATACACATCTCTGGGGACCAAATGTTATCCAGAGAAAGGTTTTCCCTAAAAAAAGCCCAAGTTAGGGAAGGTGCTGCTATGAGAGAAGAGCAGTGAACATTTGCTAGAAAACAGGTTCCAGGAAGCAACCACTATGAGGACTGATTTTAGGAGATACTTAGGCAAAGTTCATAATAAAAATCATCTGATTTATATGCCTAACATTTTAAAAATAATAAATCATAGCCAAATTCCATCTGCAAACCACACTTTGGTCTTGCTGCTGGGGGAGACACCACTGTCTATGTTATAGACAACACCTTTTCTGAAGCATGTTTGTGGTAAGGGTACACTGGGACTTTTCTTGAGTTAATTAAATAGTTATGAACAAAGCAAATTCTCCAGAGACTTTTCTAGAAACCCCTGACAGAAACCTATAGGGAAGTCATTTTTTAATTGCCTTGATATTTCATTAATGCTTTTGCTGACTTTTCATAATAATTACATCACATTTCTTACATTTTTTCTAAGAAAGTATTACCTAAAGGAAAAACAAAAGAGTATGTGTTTATTTACTAGCACGCTGAGTAGGATAATGAAAAAGAAAAACCTTCTCTATGTTCATTGCCCCATAAATTTTAACATTTATCTTCAACAGAATAAGGTAATAATTTTTTTGTTTAATAAAATATCATATTTTAAAAAGGTAGCAAAACAAAAATATCTTTAAGTGTCATATTATGTTGTCATAGCAATAATTTAACTATTAAAGAATAAGGAAATCTAAGAATTTCTATAAATAGAAATTTAATGTTCTGAAAATTATTGTACTTAAAATCTTATTGCACAAGGACAATGATACAGACTTATATAGCCCCTGTTGGAAATTGCTATAAACGGCACAGGCAGCCATCAAGTTATGTCCTCTGGGTAAAGGAGACACAGGAGGATGAGTGTATCACAGGTTTTCTGAATTACTGCATTTCATAAGATCCAGCTTTCTTCAAAGAAGCGAGAAAACTATGCTTCTTTAGGAAGAAAGAAGATAACACAAATGGAGCACATGGAATTATTTTATACAAAAGTAAACACAGAACTCTTTCTCTATAGCCTATCAACGGAAGGAATAAAAACTGAAAATGTATCACACTGAAAACTTTCTATCTTTGTCCTGGGCTTAAAGCCAAATAAAATAACCAAAAAATAAAAAAGGAATTAAAACTATTTTATAATTCTCATGACATGGTAAGTCATATTCTAAAAAGAACTGTGTGTGTGTTTCTTATGTATTTTACTTCTTTCCCCACTCCTTGCTCAACATCCCTTATCGTAAGGGAGATGCAAATCAAAACAATGAGATACCACTTAACCCCAGTCAGAGTAGCTAAGATTTAAAAAATAATAAGTGCTGGTGAGGCTGTGGTGAAAAGGGAACTCTCCTATACTGTTGGTGGAAACAGAAATCAGTACAGCCACTGTGGAGAACAGTATGAAGATTCCTCAAAGACCTACAAAAAGAGCCTTATCACCCAAATTTCCTTCTAATTTAATTCTACATAGGACCTCAAAAGAGAATAAAGTGGCCCAGCTGTGGTGGCACAGCAGTAACAGAAACAGTAGCAATAACAGGATACTTGGCAATACTGGAAGCCATCTGGAAGATTGGTGTTCAGGCATGCCATCTGTCTGCCATTTAGCTAGTCAAGAAAGGCTTGGGTCATTGTAGCATGGGACCTTATATGTCTCTGAAATAAATAAACTTGAAAAGGAAAAGAGAAAAGAGTGCAATACACAAACAAAAAAGCAAAAAAAAAGACCAGCAGGTGGTAGTGGCCAAGGTGCCGGACTCCCACACAGTGCACCGGGGTTTGAATCCTGGACGTGGTGGCTTGAAAATCATGCCAGGCATGTGTATGTGCGTGCCCAAAATCCCAAGGGAAGAATGGAGGAGAATGGATGTATCTTCTTTCTTAGAGAAGAAATATTTATTGCATTCAGTACTTTTACATTGTTGAACTTGTTTCTAGACTCAAATATTATTCAACGTATCTGTGTTTATATTATTTCATCATTACTACCAACTCTTTTTTGGAAAATTCTTATGAAAAAGAATTCTTTATGACAACCAATAGAAAAGATGTAAAACAACTTGTATTTAAAACACTTACTTAAAATTGTCTAAATCAATTACTTTTCAAACAAATTAACCATTAATTTCTGAAGACAGATAAAACTAAAACAAACCAAATGTTTATGCTTTACTAAGAAATAATTAAAAAAAAAATAAATCAGGCAGAAATGCATCATGACTTTTCTGACACACACATAGATAGATAGATAGACAGACAGACAGACAGACAGATGATAGATAACTCAATCCTGGAATCTTGGAATCTCTATCTGCCCCACACAAGAAACAATTGTTACCTTAAGTCAGAGGAGTCAAAGCAACTGAAGTTCTACAAAACATCCCATTCTGATAAGATTACTATAGTTGGCCTATAAAATTATTAAACTTTATAGATGATAACAAGACTTGAAAAAGAAAATAGGAATGGATTTTTTTTTCAAATTGCCAGAGGGTGCATACACTGACCAGAAAAAAAAAGATAAAGCACATTCCCAGTGGGGCCTAGTCATGCCACAATCCCTTTTCCTCCACTTTGTTCATCCCATCAGCGTTTGAGGGATGCATGCATGCATACATGCCTAGTATGTTTTATAAGCCATTGAAGCCAGGATTTGAACTGTGAGATCTAGTTCCCTCTGCACAGGACTTAATTGTGCAATAAGGCCACTCTGGAAATCTTGAATTTTTTTTTCATGCAAATTATTGGTCCTGGAAAGTAAACATAATAGACCCATATTTATGCTACATACTGGTAAAAACTAAGGTTCATTGACTCTTTCTATTACAACACTAGCTCTTTTTAAAGAGTATTCTGTAAAAATAAATCCCAGTAAAGAAGCTCCTTCTACTATATTCAAACTGGTGATACGGTAGGTCTGAAATATCATAATAGCTAGTTAATATTAGCGATCTTCAATTGGGCTATTATTTGCTGTGGCTGGGGATTCGAAACCCACTAATCAAGCATAACATGTTAGCACGTAACTCAATAAAACAATCCCTTATTGAAAAAAGCTCTAATTCAAAACATGTAAACAAATATCTTACAACTCTCTAAGGCTTAGTTCTTAATATTTATTTATTTTAAAATCCTTTTTAGAGAGAGATTTTTGCTATAGTGAGCATGTACTCACCGGAGAGACAGAGAGACAGAAAGCAAGAAATCAATCCCCAGAGGGGATGGTCATGCTGCAATCCTTTCTCCTCCATTCTCCTCTCAGGATCTTGGGCATGCACGTACATGCACCTGGCATTTATTTTAAGCTGCTGAGCCTGGGACTCGAACTGCTGTCGATGACATAGGAGTCCAGCAATGTAACCATTATGCCATCTGCTAACCCCAAGTTCTTAATATTTAAAACTTCATTCCAAATCAACACTACAAAAAGAGCACCAATTATATCCAAAATGTAATATTGACCAATATGTGAAAAAAAAAAAAAAACCATAGAAGAAATCATCTCTGACCTAAAGAATTTTAAAATCTAGTTTAGTTTCATCCTGGTCCAGGTATCACTCAAAAAAAAGATCACTTTTGGATATATTAAGAATAAATGGGAGTGGGACAGACAGTAACACAGCAGTAAAGCACGATGTTCTGCAAGGCACACCTGCAGTGGAAGGTTCCTAGTCCAAGCCCAGAGATCTCCCTGAGTATTCTGGGCACATATGTGCTGGTGATCTGGGCTGGCTGAAGGCCAGGGTGGCTCACAGCATGAAAACCCTGCTGGGAGTATACTCTCTCTCTCCTTCCCCCTCTGTCTCTGTCTCTCTCTTGCTCATGGAAGAAATAAACAAACTAAAAAAAAAATTAAAAAAATAAATGAAATCATGCTACTTGAATACATACATATAAAATAGGTAGTAAAATATACCTATAAGGATATTTAAAGTTTAAATGTAAAACCTACAATTGAAAATCATTATGTTTTGAAGAGTCTAACTTTATTAAAATGTAAGCAATCAATGAAAATTAAACCTACAGGTTTAGATCATCCACAAAAAAATACCCCTCTATTTTTTTCATTTTGGATACTGACACAATGTAGAAATGTTGGACCTTGGAATATGCTACTAAAGCCCTCTCTCAGGGTTATCATGATATAAAATAATCCTTTGTATGTGAAGTCCTTTCCAATTTATATTTTCTTCTAAGTTATTCCCATTTTATCTCATCTAACTCTCACAACTCTGAGCAACAAATATACTTATGAGTAATGCACAGAAACTATTTTTTTTTCACATGGCACATTCTGCTGGCTCATTAAGTGGAACAAAATGTCCTACTGCTAATTTAGATAGAAGGAAAAGTACCAGAAGGGGGTGGTGCACTTGAAGTATACCTATATATGAACATTAGCAGCACCTGATATTTTATCAGGTAACTGGGACTAAGCAAGGTTAAGTACAGAATAGGAGTTGGCTTGTAGGCTGCGGGTCCCAGTGAACTAAGGGCAGATCCTAGATCCAGCCAAGACGGGCTGTGTAGGATTATTCACTCAACTTCTTTGCACCTCAGTTCCTTCACATACAAATGGGAGGATAATAACAGTACTGACATCTCGCAGAGAATTAAATCAATCAAATTTACTCCTTATTATAGTGAATTATGGTTTAGTAAAGGGGCATTTAGTGAGTAAATGTCAACTGCTATTATATGAAATAATAATTACTATTAAAATGTCCAACACCATGTAACTAATAGGAGATAAAGATGTTAACAGGATCAATGAATGCAAATCGGGGGTTCCCTCTATCAGATCATCACTAAATACAACACCTAACCTCCTTAATTCATCTGCTTTTCCTTGTATCTAGCCCATACTTGGTCTTTGCACAAGGACATCATGGGACAGATATATTGCTAAGATCCAAATTTATTTATCTGCTGCATTTCCCTGACATGTCCAGCAGAATTCAATAACAAACATGTCAGAAATACTGTTTAATTAATTTTTAAAATAATTAATGTGGGGACCAGCAGATGGCGTAATGGTTATGTCACTGAACTCCCACATAGTCGACTGTGGTTCGCGTTCCAGACCCGGGGGCATAAAACTCACACTGGGTGTGTGTGCATGCATTCCTAAAATCCCAAGAAGAAAATGGAGGAGAAGGGAGTGCAGCATGGCCATCTCCTCTAGGGGAGTGATTTCTCGATTTCTCTCTCTCTCTCTCTCTCTCTCTCTCTCTCTCTCTCTCTCTCTGGCAAGTGCACATGCCCTATAGCAAAAATCTCTCTCTAAAAGATAATAATAATAATAATAATAATAATTAATGTACTGTAAAATGCTCACAAAATGACTTCTTAGAGATGAAATAGTTTTGTTCTTCACTCATAAAGACATATTTTCCAAATTACCAAATAAACCAAGCCAAACCAAAAAGCTCAATATGCTTCCCTGGCCCATACTTCACACCCTGCAGGTTTTATAGTTCATTCTAAGTGTGATAAAGGAAAGACAAAGGTCATAATGTAATGTGTTAATTTGAGAGAAACCACAAGAACGAATGGCACCTTCTAGGTAGATTCCGAGTGACCTCCACAGGAACCTGCAGCCTGCATCCTGCCACAGGCACAGAGAGGAGGAAGCAGGTTCTGACCTATCACCGCAGCACCTGAGGTCCAGCCTGACACTTCTAAGAACAGAAAAGGCCGGTGGAGAAACAGACCCTTCCCAAGCAACGCCTCCAGTTCACTGTACTCTTTGGTCTTTCACATGAGAGTTTTAACAAATACAGCTCATGCCTAAAAGGGCGTATGCACAGGTTTTAAAATAAATTGATAGTATGGAGGGAGTGCTCAGAGTGTGTGAGAAAGCTAGCTCAGGTCAGAACTCTACAATTCTAGTACCTCACTCTCCCAAACCATTCAACACGCTCTCTCCTCCCTGCTATGTAGTAACTTCCCACCAAGCAGAAACAATGAGGGCAGCTCCATGTGTCTCACTACAGTATCCCCAGCATCTATCTAACCTACTCTTGGAACCCGAAGGTGCTTACTAAATGGCTGTACACTAGATCGATGGCTAGACAGATATTATTAACAGAATACGATCTCAGTGATTGCCACAGTGGAGGGCTGAGCTGCAGATAAAGCGGTGCAAATCTGGCAGCCCAAAACAGTGGTAAGAGGGCTATGCCTATGTCTCCCTAGTTCTAGTGGGGACTGTGAGGCAAGATCCAGAAGTGTAACTCACAAATGGGAATACTGAGGACTTTCAGAGTCTTGAAGAGCCCTGTGAATGATGGTGCGCAGGAGCTAGCAAAGGAAGTCTTTGTGTAGCTCTGGCACTCCTCCTCCCCACAAAGAGCACCAAAAAGTCCTGCAAGAGCTGAGGGCCCAGAGAGGCTCTCTGGGAGAAGAGGGGCTTCACTTGTATTGTTCTGAAGCGCCAGTCATTCTTCTATAACTGCCTGAAGACAGCAGCTTTTATAAATTAGTTCGGTTTGAGTAGATTTAGTTTCTTTTTTTAAAACACTGTGTTCTGTAAAGATTGACTGGCATTTTTCCTTAACTTAAAATTTCTTTACAAGGAACAGAAAATAACCTAACCTAAGTTCTCAGCAATAAGAAAATGATTAATGCTCCATTCCATGAAATATTACATAGCCATTTAAAATGTCTTAGAATAATAGTTAATAATATACAGAATAGAGTAACAACAGAATGGTGTACTATATATATATGTATATGTACATATATATATGATATATATATATATATCAGATATATATATTTCACGGAGCATAAAGCCTCATAATGATTGGATTAAAGAAAAAACCTAGGAAAAAAAATAACTGCTAAATATTGGGGTCACAGTGGTTGAATAATCTTCTATACTTTCTAATTTGTCTATAAAGAAGATATTTTATTTCTAACAAGAAAATTTATGTGTTACTGAATAAGACCTGAATAGAATAATTACTTTTCTAAAAAAATGAAGGTTGTAAACACTATACTTCCAAAGTCTTTTCTGGTGGAGCATCTAGGGGAAAAAATGTACTGAAAGCAAACATATCAATCAACCTGTTTAGTTTCCTATAAAGGAGGTGCAGGTGTCGGTACACCAGGTTCTGGGGGAAGATAACCTTTCTAGTTAAATTACACACCTACAAAAAGATGAATGACCCTGGGTATGATTTAATTATGGCCCTTTACATGGCACCATACCAATAAATGATGAAACTTTTGGCTTTAAATCTTCCATTTAATATCTGCCCTGTGAAATATTCTGGGAAAACAGATTAGAATCACAAGGCCTTGGACACTAACGCTTTACTTGAGAATTCTGCATAAATTATTGATGACACAGAGGCTGCACTGTGTTCAAAGAGTCTGCAGCAGATGAAAAGCTTTTATTTTGGTAAAGAGCAAGAGAATAGGAATAAAAACATGTGGGTGGCTAGACTCTGTGAACAGTTGCCAGCCTTCCAATTTCCTTTGGCTTTTGTTGTGTGCTCTTCTCTATTTCCTTCTCTCTCTTTCTTTCTTTCTTTCTTTTTTTTTTTGGAGAGGTTTTTGCTATAGGGCATGTGTACTCGCCAGAAAGACAGAGAGAGACAGAGAGACAGAAAGCGAGAAATCACCCCCCAGAGGGGATGGCCACACCACAATCCCTTCTCCTCCATTCTCCTCTCACAATTTTGGGCATGCATGCACACACGCCCGGCATGAGTTTAAGCCACTGGGTCCAGGACTTGAACCACAGTCGACTGCATGGGAGTCAAACAACACAGCCATTACGCTAACTGCTGTTCCCACTCTTCTCTATTTCTTTAAAATAACTGCTAAATATTGGGGTCACAGTGGTTGAATAATCTTCTATACTTTCTAATTTGTCTATAAAGAAGATATTTTATTTCTAACAAGAAAATTTATGTGTTACTGAATAAGACCTGAATAGAATAATTACTTTTCTAAAAAAATGAAGGTTGTAAACACTATACTTCCAAAGTCTTTTCTGGTGGAGCATCTAGGGGAAAAAATGTACTGAAAGCAAACATATCAATCAACCTGTTTAGTTTCCTATAAAGGAGGTGCAGGTGTCGGTACACCAGGTTCTGGGGGAAGATAACCTTTCTAGTTAAATTACACACCTACAAAAAGATGAATGACCCTGGGTATGATTTAATTATGGCCCTTTACATGGCACCATACCAATAAATGATGAAACTTTTGGCTTTAAATCTTCCATTTAATATCTGCCCTGTGAAATATTCTGGGAAAACAGATTAGAATCACAAGGCCTTGGACACTAACGCTTTACTTGAGAATTCTGCATAAATTATTGATGACACAGAGGCTGCACTGTGTTCAAAGAGTCTGCAGCAGATGAAAAGCTTTTATTTTGGTAAAGAGCAAGAGAATAGGAATAAAAACATGTGGGTGGCTAGACTCTGTGAACAGTTGCCAGCCTTCCAATTTCCTTTGGCTTTTGTTGTGTGCTCTTCTCTATTTCCTTCTCTCTCTTTCTTTCTTTCTTTCTTTTTTTTTTTGGAGAGGTTTTTGCTATAGGGCATGTGTACTCGCCAGAAAGACAGAGAGAGACAGAGAGACAGAAAGCGAGAAATCACCCCCCAGAGGGGATGGCCACACCACAATCCCTTCTCCTCCATTCTCCTCTCACAATTTTGGGCATGCATGCACACACGCCCGGCATGAGTTTAAGCCACTGGGTCCAGGACTTGAACCACAGTCGACTGCATGGGAGTCAAACAACACAGCCATTACGCTAACTGCTGTTCCCACTCTTCTCTATTTCTTTCAGGTGATTTCCAGTGTCAGTTAATGGCACTTGCCTCCACCCAGTTTCTCAAGCTAGAAACTCGGAAGTCATCTCTGATTTCTCTGTTTCCCACCAGTTCTACCATCCAGGTATGTTGTGATGTACCCTCCTCTCTCCCCCTCCACACCAACCACCCTCAGTTCTGGTTGTCATCACTTCTCATCCTCCACAGCAGCCTCCTAACAGGTCTCCCACTTCCATTCCTACTCTTTTCCCTCTGGTCCACTTTCCACATAATGTAAACACTGGGGCCTGATGGAGTATGTGTTCCGTATTTGTTTATTATCTGCTTTAAACATTAAACAATAAGCTTTGTGAGGGCAGGGACCATTTCCATATTGTTCACCGCTGAGTCTCTATCAGCTAACATAATATGTGTGCATGAATTTCTACAAGTATTTAATAATTAGCAAGACAAAGAAAATAAATCCCAGGCTTCTAAGCCGATTTTATTTAAGTTTATTTATTTATTTCTTCTGAAGCAAAAGCTAGAGAGGTCCCCAACAGGCTCTCCATGTTACAATCACTCCTAGTTTAAGCTTGCCTAGATCATGCAGGCATGCTCGCACTAGACATGCTAAGGGAGGTCCCAGAATATAGACCCCAAGGCCTTTCCCTTGCAGGGCCAGTCATGTTACCCCTGTACCATCCCCTGGTCCCCACTACCCTGCCAAGCTGATTTCTTAAGTCATTATTTATTTCTGTGTTTTCTTTCTCAAAATTTCTAGAATAAAAAATCTGGCATGGAGACTTATAACCAGTCTCCAAACATTAAGCTGGTTTACCTACTCTCAGATGTCAAAGATTTCACATTACATCTATTTAATCTAAATCCTTTAATTATTGCCAGCCTAGGAAGTCATCGAATAGCACATAGAGTATAAACTGCCAGACACTAATATAAAATTAAACCACAGCTGGACATGCACATTTGCATGGGTCTAAAATGTTTCTAGAGGACTCTCCAAACAAAATTCTACCCCATGGACAGCATATCACAGACCCCTCCAAACAGATTCTGAGTAAGACTCAGTTCTTACGATCAAATGCCCTACTTGGTAAAATCTCCCCCTTCTCCGCCTCTTACACAACACTAAGATAGTCACTGCCTTTATTTAAATTGTTCTGATGAAACATACGACTCCCAGGTTCCAACTGTTTCCCCCAAGATGATCATTTCTAAACCTTCATCATTTATATGTTTTAGATTTTCAACCTATCACTTCAAATGAGGCTCTAGGCCACTGAATGAGTAAGTCTGGAGTTCAGAGGGAGTCTAGACTAGAGAGATCAGATGACAGATATAAATCTGGGAGATATCTGCATATAAATGGTATTTAGAGAGGTAAGACTAGATGAATGAACAAATGTTAATGCTGACGTCAGAAAGTTCAGGGTTTGATTCAGCATTGACACAGCTGTGTGTGTGACCTTAGACACGCTTCTTTTTTTTTTTTGAGATATTTTTGCTATAGGGCATGTGCGCTCACCAGAGACAGAGAGAGACAAAAAGCAAGAAATCACCCACCACGCTGCAATCCCTTCTCCTCCAGTCACTTCTCAGGATTTGAGCCATGCACACACATGTACCCAGTGTGAGTTTAAGTCACCGGGTCCAGGACTTCAACACACTTGACCATGTGGGAATCCAGTGGTGTAACCATTATGCGATCTGCTGGTCCCAGACATACTTCTTTAAAACATTCTGAATTTGTTTCTCCTGTGTGAAAGGGGATTATAAAACCTACTTTAGGGATTGTATGAATTAAGTACACAAAGTACCTAGATGGTGCCTGGTACACATCAAGGTCTCAAACAGTACTGACTTTATGGGTTTTTTTTTTTTGAGAGGTTTTCACTATAGGGTGCATGTGCTCGCCAGACAGACAGAGAGAGACATAGAGACAGAAAGCGAGAAATCACCCCCCAGGGGGGATGGTCACGCCGCAATCCCTTCTCCTCCATTCTCCTCTCGGGATCTTGGGCATGCACGCACACGCACCCGGCATGAGTTTTAAGCCACCGGGTCCAGGACGCGAACCGCAGTCGACTACATGGGAGTCCAGCGACATAACCATTATGCTAACTGCTGGTTCCTTGACTGTATTGGGTTTTTAAGCAAAAGAATTGTGTTATTAAATTTGTTTTGTGAGACTTTCCCTTCTCTTTCTTCATCTCCCTCCTGCCAATCTGTCTTACTGAAAGGAAATAGTTCATAGATAACTATGTTGACCCTAAAACAATCCCCCTTTATTTTCTTTATAAAGCCAAGGAAATAAAAGATATTTGAAAGGAAAGGAAAGAGAAAAGGTAAGTGGTTAAGCACCCACCCAGGGGACATGCACTGTGAAGGAAAGGATAACGTACAGCAGATGGCCCCAGGCAGAGTACTATAAAGTACCATCCTTCAGAGCTGCTGCCACTTCTTATAAAAGTGTAATTTTCTACTATTCTCTAAAAGTCCCTTCAACCCTGAGAAAAGTAAATGGTTGATAAAACAGGTGTGGAAGTTAAGGACATGGAATTGGTCCTGTCACAAGCAGATGCGTCAAGAGCAAAAGCAGTCCAAACCCTGAAGAACAACAGTCATGATATTGTAAATGGAATGAATTATGACGGAATTAACAATGTAACCATCTGAAAAGTACTTTTTTGTGTGTTCCAAAATACCGCAGCCTGGTTTGAAATTCGTACTGTTTATACATTAATAAAGTTATGGCTACTTGTTCAATGGAAAAAAAAAAAAAGAGAGAGAGAGAGAGAAAAGTAAATGTGATTTTAAAAGTAAACATGATTTTAAAAAACTGGAAACTTAAACACAGACTATCACCTTCATCCTCATGCAAAACAGGCATTCACACTCAAGTGTGAATGGAACTAATATTTGCTATTTCGCAGGGGCATGGCAGTGTTATTTTGCAAGCTGAACTTAAAATCACTAATAATAAAATCTAAAGAACTAAAGCAACATTTCTGAAATATTCTGAGGCCCTTCCATAACTAACAACATGTATTTATAATGATGAAGTAGCCAATAATTTCCTCATCTTGGGAGGCCAGGTCAGATTCCCTTTAGACCCCACTCATGACAAGCCTTAAATGACAAAAGGCAATTAAATGATGCCGGAAACTCCCTGACCTCCTCAGAGAAGTCTCATTGACTTGGGATTCTGAGGCAGTTATCATGAAAGTAATATGAATTGAATCAAATAAATAGTTCTTGACTGAAATTTTAATTTGCCTCAGACATGTGACGTCTTCAAACAGCACAATGGAATGACACTAGGTCACAATCGAAAAAGTGAAAAGAAACAGTCTCTAATGTCCCACTAACACATATAATGCTTGCTTCCTTAGTCATTATTTTTATCAACACCAATTTCAAACAATAATTCTAAAACTATAAAGCATAAATAATTTGCCTTTATTCCTCCACTGGGAAGCTTTAAGTCAAAATAAAACATTACTCAGACTGAATATATTTTCCTCCCCCAAATCTCTGTAATCACACAGGAGAAAGTAGAGAGCTAGAAAACAGCAAGGTGTTCCAAAGATTATTAATAGCATGTGTTCTGTGATGACTCAATGAAAGCTCAGTCTTCGATAGTCTCTTTATGAATTACTATGTCAGGACTCAAAGAAGGTGAATTATTCTATGAGTTGCAATGTTAGTTCAAGATATTACTTTTCCCACACCCTTTAAAATTAAAAGGAATTATTTATTATTACCATCATGACAGAATATATACACAGTAACTATTACACAGTTAACATGAGGTCCTATAGGTAATGTCAAATCCCATTATTTTTTTGAGAGGTTTTATGCGATAGGGCACGTGCACTCACCAGAAAGACAGAGAGACAGAAAGCAAGAAATCACCCCCCAGGGGTGACCACGCCGCATTCGCTTCTCCTCCATTCTCTTCTCGGGTTCTGGGGCATGCATGTACACACACCTGGTGTGAATTTAAGCCACCGGATCTGGGACTCGAACCATGGTCAACTACATGGGAGTCCAGCAACATAGCTATTATGCCAACTGCTGATCCCCAAATCCCATTATTAATATCCACCCTAGGTATCAATAATAACATGAATTTTCCCTTAAATAGAAAAAAACCTCCTAACTGGATCATAGATATGGAATGGGAAGAAAAATACTATATAAACCTACAGAAGGAAATGGGAAATCTGTATAGTCATTGTAATCTTAAAGATATAAAACCAAAGCCACACATGCAAAATTTTTATTTCTGACTTTATAGATATCAAAAAGGCCTGCACAAGAGAAGAATGCCATCAATAAAAAAATGAACATGTGCATGTGCATGCATGCCTAAGATCGTAAGAAGAGAATAGAAGAGAAGGAACTGCAGCATGGCCATCTTCCAGGGAGAGATTTCTCACTTTTCCTCTGTATCTCTGGTGAGTGTATATGCCCTATAGCCAAAAGCTAAAAAAAAAGAAAAGAGAGAGAGGGAGAGACAGAGAGAGATACTATTTTCACCTATCAGATTGACAAAGATTATAGTAATAATAACTATAAAAATGATTACGTTGGGGCTAGCAGGTAGTGTGGTGGTTAAAGGTGCTGGACTCCCACATGATCAGTGGTGGTTCCCTGGCAGCTTGCTTTTTCATTTTCCCTCTCTCTGCTCAAGCTAAAAATAATAATAAAATATACAGTTAAATTTAAAAAATATTTTTAAAAATGATCATATTTACTATATGCTATTTGTTCTCATTTTATAGGTGAAAAAGCTATGTAATCTTCCTAAGATCACAAAGCTAGAAAGTGATAAAAAAACTGTCTTTTTGTTTAAGAGAGAGGTTTTGGCCATAGGGTGTGTGCACTCACCAGAGAGACAGAGAGACAGAGAGACAGAAAGTGAGAATCACGCTCCAGGAGGGATGACCACACTGTAATCCCTTCTCCTCCATTCTCTTCTTGGGATCTTTGGCATGTACACATACATGCCTGGTTTGAGTTTCAAGCCACCAGGTCTGGGACTGGAACAACAGTTGGCCAGGTGGAAGTCCAGCAATGTAACCATTTTGCCATCTGCTGGTCCCCAAACTGCTATTTTTATAATGATAAAGACTGTATGCATACATGGGTGTATGTGTGTGTGAAACAGAGAGAGAGAGAACCCTCAACTGAGTCTCAGCACACTGATATGACTTTCACCAGCCCTCTATCTCCTCAGGATCCCTGATACCTGCGCGCACACCGAAGATGTTTTCAAGCCAACCCGGGATCCAAACCTACAGTCAGCTCTATGGCTTCTAGCCTTCCTGGGCCCTCACAATGCTGCTGTATCACAGTAGCTGGGTAAATTGTCATTTTTCAAAGTCTGTTCATACACAGCATGTGAGAGTGAAGTATAGCAGGTATCATCATACTTTATTGTGATAAGATCTTATGGAAGGCTTTTGGGGGAAATATTTTTGTTCTAATGGGGACCCAAGAACCTTGAAAGTGTTACTCTATTTTTTTTTTTTTTTTGCTCATGAAACTAATATTTCACCCTTTGTTATTGTAAAATCAAAATATGCCAAAGCCTCATGTTCCTTTTAGAGACAGGCTGCATACAGCTATAACCAAAAATCATGCATACTAGCTAAATATTGTATCTCTATGTCCATCAGTAGCCCCAGCACAGCTTTCCCTCACCTTAGTTATGGTCGCAGTTACCCCACAGAAACGAGGCTGGGGGACATGGCAGAGTGGCCATGTCTCATCACTGCCACAGGAAACACACAGTTTCTAAGACCCAGATTAGCTGGGCAATTGAAGACTCTCTCCTGGCAATCACGTCACGATGTTAAGTATACTATTCAGTAAGGAATAAAGAGTAACACTCTGCCTAATCTCTGCCTCTTAGTGTCTTACACTTTTCTTCTCACTAGAACCAAAAATTAAGGGCCAATCTACACAGAGGCTTAAAAAAAAAAAAAAAAAACAGTGTAAACTGTTTTTCCTTGGAGAGTAATTTATAAATATCCAGCAAAATTTTAAAATCACAAACTGATTTATCAATTCCATTTTGGGGAATTCATGTTGCAAATATATTTGTGTATACTCACAAAGACTTATAACAGCCCAAACTGAAAACAATCTAATAGTTCATCAATGGAATAATATTGAAATAAATTGTTGAAATATCGAAATGAAGTTGTTTTTAAAATAGAATACAATTTTCCCAAGTAGGAGGGCACCACTGTGTGATGATTGGGACCACATTGGAGGCCTAGTTTCTAGTTTCAGTTTCTGGCCCAAATCAGACATGCTTTCACAAAAGCACATGCTTGCTGAGGCAGGAGGATTGCGACAAAACCCTGTCAAAAATGCCTGTCTCCTGAGCTGGCCTTGTACCCTGTGGTTAGAAGAGCTGGATCTCATAGAGTCTACCACGGTTCAAATCCTAGCCCTGGCACCTTGAAAAATATGCTGGGTGCATGCACGCTCCAAATCTCAACAGAACACAGAAATGGAGAAGGGATTGTGGTTGACTATTCCCCACTGGCAGGCGCGTTCTCCTTTTCCTTCTTTCCCCCTTTCTCCTTCTCTCTACCTCTCTCCCTTGTGAGTGCATGTGCCCTCTGGAAATTTCAAAACAGAAAACATACCTATCTATCTCTCTCATTAAAAAAAGCAATTGATCTAAATGAGAGTCTTTATAAATGCTTGATTTTTTAAAAAGGCAAAGTTTTAAGGAATATGTAAGTATGAACTACAAATTCCCATTTATGTAAAATAAAAAAAAAGATAAAATACATACGAGCATTTATTATACAAGAATATTTCTGGAAGATTACATAAAGCCACCCACGCTCCTCGGCGTGTGGCCCTCTCCCTCTACGTTCGAAGCCAGAAGTGGCAGTCTGCATTCTCAGATTGCATCACCCTGACCTTTCTTCTGCCTCCCTCTTTCACATTTGACACCTGTGCTTACACTGAGGCCACCTGGATAGTTCACGATAACGTCTGTATTTTAAATTCAGTCTCCTGAAGACTTTAATTCCATCTGGTTTAAACCTTAATTTCCCTTTGCCATTTAATCAACATATCCACAAGTTCCAGGGTCAGGACACAGGTATGTACGTGGATATTTTGGGGGGCCATTATTCTGTTTGCTACAGGTATGGATATACATCTAGGGGAAGAATCTTATCATTCTTCAAGGTGAAATACGCTTTATACAGTTATTTTAGGAAAATAGGAATAAATGAACACAGAAAGAAGGAACATTTTTGTGTGAAAAGTGATCTTCTACAGATGTATATGAAGATTCAAGTTTAAAAGAATAATGCAATGAAAAACAACATAAAACATATGGAAAGCAGAAATAATCGAGTTAGTTCCAAGCATTAATCAAATAATTTATCTCAGTAGCAACTACTTTGTAGACCTTATCCTTTGCTAATATTAATTCTTTAAAAGCATCCATTCTACTGCCTTACAGGTCTGGCTAATTCGGTTACTGTAATGTGATTCCTTGGCACATAAACATCTCCAGGCTTCACTGGAGGAGAAAAGAACATTCCAGTAATAGCAGAATTTGCAATGAATAACCAATCAATCTGCTTGCTCATCTACAAAATTACATTCATCCTCAGTGCAGGAAAAAAATGAATGCACAGTAAAGACTCAATTCCGCATTGCAGGATGACACATTTTAAACCCCTTACATGGAAATTAGCTAATTCCCTTATGCAGACATCATCCATACTTGGGTTTTTTCATGTTCAGAGCCCTCAAATCACCAGGTCTTTAAAGTTTATCTCCAACCATTCCCTGCGGACTTATTATGAGGCAACCTGCTCAGTTTAAATGTGCTACCCAGAAAGTGGATTTACTATTCATCGAGTAGATATATACTTACTCACTAATCAACAGTGTCTCAATTTCTTAATAGTGAATTATTTTTAATGTGCAGCCATGTTATTGATGAGTCTTCTTGGGCTATTCTAGTTCCCTGATAGATTATCTCCCATGGGACAGCCATCCAAAGTTTGCAAGATGGTTGGCTGGATGAGGCACTGTTTGTGATTATAAAAGACTTGGGATAAGGACCAGCAGTTAGCGTAATGGCTATGTCGATGGACTCCCATGTAGTCGACTGCGGTTCGCATCCCGGACCCGGTGGCTTGAAACTCATGCCAGGTGCGTGTGGGTGCGTGCCCAAGATCCCGAGAGGAGAATGGAGGAGAAGGGATTGTGGCATGACTATCCCCCCCGGGGGAGGGGATAATTTCTCACGTTCTGTCTCTCTGTCTCTTTCTGTCTGTCTGGCAAGCGCACGCGCCCTATAGCAAAAAAATAAAATAAAATAAAAAATAAACAAATAAAGACCTCTCCAAAAAAAAGACTTGGGATAACTGACTCAAACTGCATTCAGGGCAGACTTAACAGTATCGCAGCCTAACCAAAGGTCCTAACCACCAAAACTATTCAGGTGCAGTGGAGAGGGAAATATTTGTTTTCAGGCACTTTATACAAAAACCATAAATTTTTACAATTTTATATATATATATATATTTTGAGCAGTTTTTGCTATAGGGCACATGTGCTCGCCAGGAAGACAGAGAGAGACAGAAAGATAGAAAGCGAGAAATCATCCCCCAGGGGAATGGCCATGCCGCAACCCCTTCTCCTCCATTCTCCTCTCGGGATCTTGGGCATGCACACACTCGCACCCGGCGTGAGTTTAAGCCACTGGGTCTGGGACTCGAACAGCAGTCGGCTACATGGGAGTACAGTGACATAGACATTACGCTAACTGCTGGTCCCAAAAAACATAAATTTTTAAAAGTAAAATCATTTTTTAAGAGGTTTTTGCCATAGGGTATGTATGCTCATTGGAAAAAGAGACAGAAAGTGAAAGTGAAAGTGAGAAATAACCCCCCAGGGGGAATGTCTATGCTGCGATCCCTTCTCTGTTCTCCTCGAGATCTTACGCATGCACTCATACATGCCCGGCATCAGTCTTAAGCCACTGGGTCTGGGACTTGACCTGTGGTCAACCATGTGGGAGTCCAGTGACATAACTGCTCTGCCATCTGCTGGTCCTGAGTTAAATAATTTTTAACATTAAAAAAAGTGAATGACATTATTGCAATCTTACTTGTTACAAATTCTGAGTTTACACAAAGATATTTTAAATATACATCAAAGAAACATAAATTCCCAGCATAATAAAATAATAGAAATCAAGTATTATAAAGCTGTGCATGTCTTCTGCCCTCTAATTCTAGTTCTAGAAATTTACCCTAAGGAAAAAAGCATGGCTCTGTGCAAAGATTTAAGTACAAGACATTTGCCACATCTATTTTTAGAGCAAAAACGTGAAAAAAAAGAGAAAACTTAAAATAACCATTAGTAAAAGAGTAGCTTTTTAAATTTTAAATTATTTTTAAGAGGGGTTTTGGCTATAGGGTGCTTGTGCTCACCCAGAAGACAGAAAGTGAGAAACCACTCTCTGGGGGAGTGTCCAATCCCTTCTTCATTCTCCTCTCGGGATTTTGGGCACATATGCACACATGCCTAGCATGAGTTTTAAGCCACCTGGTCCAGGACTCAACCATGGTCAACTACGTGGGAATCCAGCGACATAACCACTATGCTATCTGCTGGTCCCAATTTTAATTTTTTTTCTTTCTTTTTTTTTTTTTTTTTGCGGGGGGGGGGGTTGTTATTTCGGCTTTGTGCTCCCCCAGAAAGAAAAGACAGAGCAGAAAGCAAGAAATCCCCCCCCAGGGGGATGGGAGTCCAGTAACACAGCCGTTATGCCAACTGCTGGACCCCCAATTTTAATTTTTTTATAAAGCAGAAATAATAAAACTTTTTTCAGCAGAAAACTTAACATTCTTTTGTCTGTTAAGTGTTTCTTCCCCTTGCCTCTTAGACCCACCTGTTAAATTATTAGCTTTAAAATATATATTTCAATCAATGGGTCCAGCACATGGTATAGTCATTAAGGCACTGGATTCCCACATAGCCAAGTGTGGTTTGAATCCCAGATCCAATGACCTGAAAACCATGCTGGGCACATGTATGTGTGTGCCTAAAATCCCAGGAGGAGAAAGGACTGCAGTGTGCCATCCTCTGTGGAGGGTGATTTCTCACTTTCCCTCTCACTGTATCTCTCTCTCTCCAGCCAGCACATGTGTCCCATGAAAAATACAATAAAATAAAAATGTTTTAAATAAAATAAAGACAGAACTAGAGATGTTCACTTGGCCATGTGAGAGTTCAGCTCCTTAACCACCAGGTCACCTGATGGCCCAGTCACTTGCTTTTATACACACACATGCACACCTTTACATGTATCTGTACATCTTTGTACAGTTTAAATTCCTTAGTACATTGCCTTCTAAGTGCTCAATACATGTATATTCACATTTATATCTTTTTTTTAATATTATTTTAACATTTCCAGACACACACACACATACACAGAGAAAATGAGAACACAAGCCTCCTGGTCTGGAACTCAAACCATGGTCGGCCATATGGGAGTCCAACACCCTTAACCACCACATGGTCAGCCATATGGGAGTCCAACACCCTTAACCACCATGCCGCTTGCTGGCCCCCACATTTATATCTTTAGAACTGTGCATTCAATATTTAGTAATAACAGAGCGCTGAGCTAGGCCATACTCTATCTAACCCTCACAGCAACTTTATAGGCTGGGCACACCTTCAATTGAAGGATGATGAAGTGGCAATAGATCCCTAGCACTGCAAAGGACAGAATCAAGATTCATCTTACATGTGTTCAGCTCCAGAGCTCAGAGCCCTCTTTTCTGTTTCCCTTCCTTTTTCATGATTTGTATTGTTTAAGATTTCTATAATAAAAATGAACTCTGAAATGTTACAGAAACAATATGCTATTTCAGATATACACTGAAAAGATTAGTTTGTGTTCTCAAAAAGAGCATCCATCGTAACTTTGAGAAATGAAAATGTCATCAGGTGTCAGTCAAAACCGAATAAGGAAAAAAATAGTATTTATAAGAAAAAGTCAAACTGGCCTGCACAGATTAATACAGAACCAAAAGTGAGCATGCTTTTTTCTGTAATAGAAATGGCCTAACCCTACCATTCACTGTAGACTCCTTTCGTTAGCCTACTGGGACTGCTTTCCAATGAGCTTAGTAATGGCCCTTAGCAGTGAGGAAAACTCCAGGTTAACTACAGAAAATTGTCCTTTAAAAAGTTGTTGGATGTATCATTTTAGTGTAAAGTGTCTATCATCAGATATTTTCTGTAAGAGAAATTTCTCCCCCCAGTCCCCCTTAAAGAACATTGAGAGCTTACATCAAAAACTCTATCTCAGCATTCACAAACACCAAACACAATGATCTGAAATAACAATTTCACTGCAAATTTTTCTAATGTAGCTCTTATCCCTATATAAACTGACATTAATGTCCCCCAGAAGCTGCACTAAATTATTGCCCAAAGCATTCATTTGTCATTGACTAGAAAGCTTAAGTGTTGGGAAGTGAGAAGCTAAATCATAATGTCAGATACTGGATTCAGTCCTATCCAGAAGTAATTTCATCAAACTCAGGATGATGCTATTTCCCACACAGTTAAATGTCTTATTTGATCCTTCCCTCAACATTCAAACATGTAAGCTAGCAGGCAAAAGCCTTTGAAGAACATAAGAAAAACAAAGAAAAAGACACAAGGATAACACATATCATGGATCATTTGAATAGTTTCATGAAAACTGAATAAAATCATATATACTCACAACCCTCAATAGGGGAATCTGTTTTGGTTTGGTTTTTAAACATATTTCATCAAAATATCTTATTTTAAGAGTGAACAATTCTTTCAAAAAGTATAAACAATATATTGGGTCATTGAAAAGTTATGATGAGTTTTTTTGGGAACCAGCAGTTAGCGAAATGGCTATGTCGCTGGACTCCCACGTAGTCGACCGTGGTTCGCGTCCTGGACCCGGTGGCTTAAAACTCACGCCGGGTGCGTGTGCATGCGTGCCCAAGATCCCGAGAGGAGAATGGAGGAGAAGGGATTGCAGCATGACCATCCCCCCTGGGGGGTGATTTCTCGCTTTCTGTCTCTATGTCTCTGTCTGTCTGGCGAGCGCACGCGCCCTATAACAAAAATCTCTCCAAAAAAAAAAAAAAGTTACGATGAGTTTTTTTAATATTTTTCTATGCAAAAATACATCAGGACTTTTCCAAAGACCCAATAGTTATTTCTCTGAGTCTAAAAAAACTAATTATGTAATAAAAGAGTTTAAAAAAGTAAGCAATTACAGGTATATAATTTTCTGCATTTAATTTTTTCCATTACAAATTTATTCTTAAAAAAAAAGAAAAAAGAAAAACCAAACAAACAAAAAAACCTCCTTTTTTTGGAAATTTAATGTTTAAAAAAAAAAAAACAGCCCATTTTGCACCTCTGATGTTAAAACAAAACAGCTCATTTTGCACCTTTAGAGAGACTAGAAAGATTACAACACTCGGTTATCTTTTTATTTTTTTTATTTTATTTTTTTTTTTTTGTGGAGAGGTTTTTGCGATAGGGTGCGTGCGCTCGCCAGACAGACAGAGACAGACAGAGAGACAGAAAGCGAGAAATCACACACACCCCCCAGGGGGGATGGCCACGCCACAATCCCTTCTCCTCCATTCTCCTCTCGGGATCTTGGGCACACACGCACATGCACCCGGCGAGAGTTTTAAGCCACCGGGTCCGGGACATGAACCGCAGTCAACTACAATGGGAGTCCAGCAACATAGCCATTACGCTAACTGCTGGTCCCAACACTCAGTTATCTCGATTGAGATAATTTAGTCAACCTTTTTGGGTCATTCTGCCACTGGCTGATCTGTTTTGTACCTCATTCTAATCTGTTGAATTTGAGTGCCTTCACAGTTTAAATGGCATCATAAAATCTCTTCCTCTTCAGCTTGAAATCAGCTCTCCTTGGGAAGCTTTTATTGTAGAACTGTGCATGAAACATAAAAAAAATGCAATGCTGCATATTTTCATACAAAAGACAAGGACACTGTGCCTTACTCCCAAATGCCAAATTCTCCTAATCACCAACATAAAATGCCGATGCCTAGGGGGAAGGCTGCCTTACAAAACATGGCATAGGCAATTGCTCTTGCTGTCCACACGGCTTCCATGGCAGCTGTTCAGGGGAAAGAAGCTCTCTCCACTTGAATTGCCAGTGTGCCTAGAGTCAGAATGCTGGCTCCAACCAACAGTTTTTACATTGGATTAGAAGACGAAGGAAGCTTATAAGAAGCAACCTGTTGGATTTCATAAGAGCATAAAACAGGCCTTTAGGCTGAAGCACTGCAGAAAAGAAAAAAAAGTCTGCCGCTGCTGTCACGTATACTCATACTCCCTGGGAAATGGTGTGAAAATGAGCTTGGGTTGGGAAATTGAAGCAATTCTGGCTTTTCCACCAAATTCAGGACATTTTATTATTACGTAACTAGTATTTCAAAATACTAAATGGGCAGGCAGCCAAACCCTGTGTACGAATAGGATATATGTTTGCCCGGGGAAAGACAATTGCTACCTAAAAGCTCCTGCCCCTACTTCCTTTCTCTGTTCATTTTTCTGAGAAGGCTGTTTGAATGATCCTGTGTCATTTGCACAGTGAAAAGAGAGAAAATAAACAATACAAAGCCTAGCGCAGCTGGTACGCACACTTATTCCTACTACAAATCCTCGAAAGCAAATAAAGTGAAATGAAAGTCCAATCGGTCAAATGAGTAAAATACCCAGTAATTTCCCGTCCAGATTAACAAACTCCACTGATTCGTGACAGATGCCATGCTACTCCTTACTCCACATATGATGCTTTCTGGAACTTCGCACAATACAAGTGACGAAAAGAAATAGAGTTGGTTGAGCTGACATCCAATCATCTGTTGAGTGACTTGACTGCCTGCAGAGGACTGGTCACTGTTAGGGAGGTGGAACTCATGAAAGGCAAAATAGACATTTTAGTGTTTCAGGAAGAAGGAGTTCTAATAAAAACATGGGAAAGTCAAGTCTTAAAATGTAGAATGAGCTTTCCAAACAGTAATAAACAATTCCAGGAGGATTTATTAAACAGCAAGTAACAATTTTACTTGTCAGCCTAGGACCTCCAAAAATGGACTACAGGTAAGAAAAAGAAAAGCTAGTATCTCAGGCTTATAATGCAACATCCTAAGAAACTTCCAGAATGAGTTAAGTATGAAGCCGTATATATACAGATACCTTTTTTTTTTTCATTGCCAAAGTGTACATGCATTCACCAGAAAGATAGAGAGAAAAAGCACCCACAAAGGGGTGTGGTCATGCCATAATCTATTCTTCTCCATTTCTCCATCCTGTAGGAATCTGGGGCACACATACACACATAAACCCAGCATACTTCTCAAGCCACTAATTCTGGATTATCAACCTCAGTCAGCAATGTAGCTCATTTTGCACCTTTAGAGAGACTAGAAAGATTACAACACTCGGTTATCTTTTTATTTTTTTTATTTTATTTTTTTTTTTTGTGGAGAGGTTTTTGCGATAGGGTGCGTGCGCTCGCCAGACAGACAGAGACAGACAGAGAGACAGAAAGCGAGAAATCACACACACCCCCCAGGGGGGATGGCCACGCCACAATCCCTTCTCCTCCATTCTCCTCTCGGGATCTTGGGCACACACGCACATGCACCCGGCGAGAGTTTTAAGCCACCGGGTCCGGGACATGAACCGCAGTCAACTACAATGGGAGTCCAGCAACATAGCCATTACGCTAACTGCTGGTCCCAACACTCAGTTATCTCGATTGAGATAATTTAGTCAACCTTTTTGGGTCATTCTGCCACTGGCTGATCTGTTTTGTACCTCATTCTAATCTGTTGAATTTGAGTGCCTTCACAGTTTAAATGGCATCATAAAATCTCTTCCTCTTCAGCTTGAAATCAGCTCTCCTTGGGAAGCTTTTATTGTAGAACTGTGCATGAAACATAAAAAAAATGCAATGCTGCATATTTTCATACAAAAGACAAGGACACTGTGCCTTACTCCCAAATGCCAAATTCTCCTAATCACCAACATAAAATGCCGATGCCTAGGGGGAAGGCTGCCTTACAAAACATGGCATAGGCAATTGCTCTTGCTGTCCACACGGCTTCCATGGCAGCTGTTCAGGGGAAAGAAGCTCTCTCCACTTGAATTGCCAGTGTGCCTAGAGTCAGAATGCTGGCTCCAACCAACAGTTTTTACATTGGATTAGAAGACGAAGGAAGCTTATAAGAAGCAACCTGTTGGATTTCATAAGAGCATAAAACAGGCCTTTAGGCTGAAGCACTGCAGAAAAGAAAAAAAAGTCTGCCGCTGCTGTCACGTATACTCATACTCCCTGGGAAATGGTGTGAAAATGAGCTTGGGTTGGGAAATTGAAGCAATTCTGGCTTTTCCACCAAATTCAGGACATTTTATTATTACGTAACTAGTATTTCAAAATACTAAATGGGCAGGCAGCCAAACCCTGTGTACGAATAGGATATATGTTTGCCCGGGGAAAGACAATTGCTACCTAAAAGCTCCTGCCCCTACTTCCTTTCTCTGTTCATTTTTCTGAGAAGGCTGTTTGAATGATCCTGTGTCATTTGCACAGTGAAAAGAGAGAAAATAAACAATACAAAGCCTAGCGCAGCTGGTACGCACACTTATTCCTACTACAAATCCTCGAAAGCAAATAAAGTGAAATGAAAGTCCAATCGGTCAAATGAGTAAAATACCCAGTAATTTCCCGTCCAGATTAACAAACTCCACTGATTCGTGACAGATGCCATGCTACTCCTTACTCCACATATGATGCTTTCTGGAACTTCGCACAATACAAGTGACGAAAAGAAATAGAGTTGGTTGAGCTGACATCCAATCATCTGTTGAGTGACTTGACTGCCTGCAGAGGACTGGTCACTGTTAGGGAGGTGGAACTCATGAAAGGCAAAATAGACATTTTAGTGTTTCAGGAAGAAGGAGTTCTAATAAAAACATGGGAAAGTCAAGTCTTAAAATGTAGAATGAGCTTTCCAAACAGTAATAAACAATTCCAGGAGGATTTATTAAACAGCAAGTAACAATTTTACTTGTCAGCCTAGGACCTCCAAAAATGGACTACAGGTAAGAAAAAGAAAAGCTAGTATCTCAGGCTTATAATGCAACATCCTAAGAAACTTCCAGAATGAGTTAAGTATGAAGCCGTATATATACAGATACCTTTTTTTTTTTCATTGCCAAAGTGTACATGCATTCACCAGAAAGATAGAGAGAAAAAGCACCCACAAAGGGGTGTGGTCATGCCATAATCTATTCTTCTCCATTTCTCCATCCTGTAGGAATCTGGGGCACACATACACACATAAACCCAGCATACTTCTCAAGCCACTAATTCTGGATTATCAACCTCAGTCAGCAATGTGGGATCTGGATCCCTTAACCACTAAGCCAGAGTTTGTCAAATATATTTCTTAAGAATTCCTAGTGGGACCAGCAGTTAGCGTAATGGCTATGTCGCTGAACTCCCATGTAGTCGACCACGTTTTGCATCCCGGACCCGGTGGCTTAACCTCACACCAGGCGTGTGTGCATGCATGCCCAAGATCCCGAGATAAGCATGTAGGAGAAGGGATTGTAGCATGGCCATCCCTGCTGGGTGGTGATTTCTCACTTTCTGTCTCTCTGTCTTTCTGGCGAGTGCATGAGCCCTATAGCAAAAACATCTCAAAAAAAAAAAAAAAATCCCTAGTTATATGATTGTTCATAATACAATTTTTAAAAAATTTATTATTCATCATAGCTTGTGTGTGCATGCACAAGAGAGAAAGAGAAGCACCCACTTCAGGACTTGGTCCTGGGCTGCAACCCCCTTCCTCTTGAACTATCGGCATGTGGCTGCCAGCTCCACAGTTTGGTATACTACACACTGTATCACAGAGGATGGACTTGGTTGTTCTTATTAATTAGCAGCAAATATTTATTGATGCATATTAGATCCTAAACTAACAAATCTTTCTGGACTATCCTATAGAGTATTACTCATTCAGGGAAAAAAAAAATAGGACTAATCTCCCTCCATTTTTGAAGCTACAAATTGGAGTATGCTCAATGTCAAAGAAAAGAAGTTATTGCTATAAACATAATCAGTTTTAGCTACTTAAAACTCTCAGGTACAAAGAAATCTTGGTAAGATAAATGGAAAAAAAATGTTCCCCTACTGGCAACAGTGGTTAGAATGGAGGTATTTTTCTTGTTAAGAGTAAAAATCCCGAGTAAAAACCCTTAACCAATGAAGTGATGTCAAGAGAAATTGATCAACTCAGTTCAAATTTCTATGTGTATATTTTACTTTAAACAAATTAGATGTGCCAAATAAAATCTAAATTTGCAGATGAATCATTTGTTTTTTTAAAGAAGTCTGCTCCCTTTCCAAAAAAAACTAAAAATAGCAAATGTTGCCCTCATTCATTTGAAATAATCTACTAACAAAACAAATCAATGCACAATTTCAGGAAACAAATGGGAGACATACTCTGCATCCCTGAATTATTGTTCCATTCTCACACCACACACACAGCTGGTGTTACTCAGACTCCGACTTCCTCAACAAGGGAAGATGGAAAGGCCAATCTAATATTAAACACAAACGATCTGTAGTCAGGTGTGCAGCTGGCGATTCCTCAGCAGATGAAGCACCAAGGACTCAAGAACCTGAGTATTTTAAATATTTCTAAAAAAAAAAAAAAAAAAGAACCAGCTCACCAGTCCTCTGCATGGAATCCAGTATAAACCTAGAATGTTTCTACCTAATGGAAGCGAGGTTAGGCTCCATACATTGAGCTCTCTTCTTGCCCTGTCTCTCTGAAACCTAGCTGCTGGTCTGGCCAGACCCTGTGAAATCTTGTGACCATCATCTAAGTCCAGGGCCATCCAGAGGAATGCACACCCCTCCCACATTAACATCACAAGATTAGGGGCACTAAACCCTAAATATACTCTGCTGAGTCTGTTCATGGAAGAGCTAACCTTTTATCGTAACCCTCATGCAATGTAATGTACGTATAAACCAGACCCCTGCCTTGGTGATCGGGAATCTGTATTGACCTTTAATTGATGATGAATGTTTTGTTCTTATCCGAGCCTGTGCTCAATGATGGCATGGACCATTCTCTGCCCGGCTGTCAGCAGAGCAATCTTTCCTATGTAAGTAAACTTAGGTCTTCCCCTGCTGGACCTCTGCAGGTGTTCTTTGGAACTGGAAAGCATTATGGACAAGCCCTCTCAGACTTGGGGCTCACCCAATATGGGAAGCTTAGAGGCCAACTAAGTATGTTATGATCCCACAGTAAAGTTTGCCAGAATATGTGCAAATACTAATGTTGCCTGTCACCCCACACAAAATCATCTCTTATGCATTCTAAAAAAAAAAAAAAAATCCTAAAGGAAACAAACCCAAAAGTAAACCCATAAGGTATATTATTTCCATCTATAAACAGAAAAAACTCTACCGACCCCAAGTAATAATTAAGAAGAATTATCAAATTCCTTAGGGGCCAGCACATGATATGGTAGCTTAGATGCTGGATCTCACAAAGCTAACTGTGTGGTTCAAATCCCAGACTTATTGACTTAAAAATCATTCCAGGTGTGCATGCATGCCCCAAATTCAGAGAAGAGAATGGAGAAGAAGGGATTGTGGTGCAGCCATCTTCCCTGGACAGGGACTTCTCACTTTTCTGCTCTCTCTTTCTCTCTGGCAAGTGCACATGGCCTACAGCAAAAAAACAAACAAACAAAAAAAATCTCAATAAAAAAGAATTACAAATATTACAGTACAAGACTTTATGAAAGTCATACAAACAGATAAGCCAAGCCAGATAAGTCAGGGATGATTATTTGTATTTAGAAAGATCCTCCTTAATTCTTTGAATAAGTTAAAATTGATACCATTATAGGGACCAGCAGTTAGTGTAATGGCTATGTCGCTGGACTCCCATGTAGTCGACCACAGTTCGAGTCCTGGACCCGGTGGCTTAAATTCATGCCAGGCGTGTGTGCATGTGTGCCCAAGATCCCGATAAGAGAATGGAGGAGAAGAAACTGCGGCATGGCCATCCTGGCGGGGGGGGCGATTTCTCACTTTCTGTCTCTCTGTCTCTCTCTGTCTGTCTGGCGAGCACACGCGTCCTACAGCAAGAACTTCTTCTTCAAAAAAAAATTTGATACCATTATAAAGGTACTAGGAACCAGCAGTTAGCGTAATGGCTATGTCGCCGGATTCCCACGTAGTCGACTGCGGTTCACGTCCCAGACCCAGTGGCTTAGAACTCACACCGGGCGCGTGTGCGTGCGTGCCCAAGATCCCAAGAGGAGAATGGAGGAGAAGGGATTGCGGTGTGGTCATCCCCCCTGGGGGGTGATTTCTCACTTTCTGTCTCTATGTCTCTCTGTCTGTGGCGAGTGCACGTGCCCTATAGCAAAAAAAAAACTCTCAAAAAAAATAATAAAATAAAAAAATAAATAAAGGTGCCATTCATGCCTTCAGATATTTTTCCTGAATAAAGAGGAAGATACTAACATTATTGTGTTTAACAAGCAAGACACTCTGATGGACAAGATGAACAAAGTACAGGTTTTATGTGAAGTAAGCATAAAATCCAGAACCAGTGCTGTTCTGCCTTTAAATAACTTTTCAAATCCCAACACATCATAGACCTTCAGCAAACTATTAAATGGACCAAACATTTTTTTTAAAAAGAATTATTTATTCTATTTTATTTATTCATTTATTTATTTTAATTTGACCAGAGAGAGAGAGAGAGAGAAACTGAGAAAGCAAGTCACCAGATTCAGGACTTGAACCGTGGTTGGCCATATGAGACTGTCCAGAGCCTTAACCACCATGCCACCTGCTGGCCCCCAAAAACACTTTCAGTATTTAGTTTTATGGACACCAAAGTAAGTAAGCCCCAGCCAAACAGCGCAATCAGAAGGATGGAGGAAAAACACATATGACTAATCTGAAAACAAGTTATTAGGTAATAAACATTAGGCATTTGAAATTCACAATAGCTTCATGACATAGAACTATTTGTATCCCCATTTTACAGAAGAAGAAACTGAAACCCAAAAAAAGTTAACCTATTCGAGGTAATATAACTAGAAGAATGAGGATTCCAGAAAATCTTACTCTAGAGCATGCATATAAACATGATCCATGCTCCTTCCACTGTAAAATGCTAATGAGGAAATCAGCAGATGGCAAAATGGTTACGTTGCTGGACTTCAACATAGTTGACCATGGTTCTAGTCCCAAATTCATTGGCTTAAAACTCAGGCTGGACACATGTGTGTGTATGCCTAAAATTCCAAGAAGAGAATGGAGGAGAAAGGATTACAATGTGACCATCTCCCTTGGGGAGTAATTGCTCACTTTCTGTCTCTTTGTCTCTCTCTGTCTATCTAGCAAGCTCACTCACCTTATAGCAAAAAAAAAAAAAAAAAAAAAAGGCTTAACAAAAAAAAAAAAAAAAAAAAAGGCTAATGGGTAGTTTTGCATGCAGCATACTTTCTGCTAAAAACAGTGACTACAGGTGAGGAAGAGTGTACAAAAAAGTTGAAAAAGGAGTTGCGAATCCTTGTTCTGTGTGTAAGAGAAGTGTTTATGATGATGACAATGATAGAATCAAGGTTAAAAAAAGAGGTTGAGAATCACATTAGGAAAACTAGGAAAGTTTTTAAGTAACAGTACCTGAGATGAACATCAAAGAGTAACAGAATGTTTAAAATTTGAATAGCTGAAAATAGGGATAGATATAAATATGAGGGCTTGCATGTGAAGAGGCACTCAGAAAAAGCAGAAGCAAATAAGCTCTGTTTGGTGGCAGTGTATATAGACAATAGTAGTGGGAGTTAAGCTGGTAGAGGACAGTTGGAACCATATGGTTGCTAGATTTGAAGACCCAGGCAAAGAGTTTATATTTAGTTCCAAAAGCAATGAAGAGTCATTAAGAGTGTTTTGAACAGGTGTTGGGCACTGATGAACATTATCAGTTAACTAGCTGACACAGAAGAATACAAATTCTGTAATTTCATATGTATTAAGTCCAGGGCAAAACTAATCTTAAATTACTAAAATCAGAAGAGAGTTTCCTTATGGGGGAAAAAAACTACTTGGAAGAAGTACAAGGGAAGTGTCTAAAATTATAGAAGCATTTTGTGTTTTATTTTGGGTGGTGCTACACAATTATCAAAACTCACAGATTGAATAATATCTTCACATTTTATTGTATGTTAGTTACACATTGACTAAAAGAAAACTGGCATACCTGTAGAATGGATGGATCTAGGTATAGACCAGCAGATGGTGTAGTGGTCACATCACTGGACTCCCACATGGCCGACTGTGGTTTGAGTCCCAGACCTAGTGGCTTGAAATTCATGCCATGTGCATGTGTGCCAAAAATCCTGAGAGGAGAATGGAGGAGAAGAGATTGTGGCATAGTCACCCCCGGGAGATGGGAGGTGATTTCTCACTTTCTGTCTGTCTGTCTCTCTCTATCGCTATCTCTCTAGTGAACTCATGTGCCCTATAGCAAAAATCCCTCAAAAAACAAAAACAAAAACAAAAAACAAACAAGCAAGAGAAAAGAATGGACCTGGGTATGGAGAAAAAGTAGCTAGGGAGATAAGTTAAAATGACTATTACAGAAACCCAAGAGAATAGCTGAAGAGAGAAAACTCAATGTGATAAGAAGCAAGAGGACTGATCATATGTAACTGTGTATGTGGACAAACATTTATACAAATTACTAGCAATTTAAAATATACATACATGAATTATAATTTATTATACTCATCTTGTCCTCTTAGGATATAAGCTACCAGGTATCACGGACTAAAAATAAGCTTTTCATTTAAAACAGCCTTTTCTCATTCTTCTCCACTTATATGTGCGTGTCTCCACTTCCATCCTCATGTATACTATATTTGATGCCAAATATGCACCCAGGGTACTGATGACACTATTGTGTAAGATGTTCCTAGTATGAAAACCCTTCAGAAGAATTAAACTATTAATTGCTTATCATGTGCCACTAAGGGCTTGTCACACTACCTACCTATTTTATTCAAGCATTACAACAGCCCCTTGAGGTTAACTAGTATCCCCATTTTACAGACAAATTGAAGCCAAGATAAATGCTCAAGGCAACATATCTGTTATCTGTTTGACACAAAGCACAGATTTTTAAATACTTTAATGTATTTACATTAAAAATAACTAACAAAGTAGGACTGCTTGCAGCTAACTTGGAAAAAGGTGAGAAAGTCTACGCAGATGAATTCATAACCCACTAAAAATATTCATGCCTGCATTTTTCAAAAGACATTAGCTAACTTGAGGTTGCTACAGAAATACTGTTCTGTAAGTTGCCTAAAATGAGGGTGGACGGATTTGATGCTAATGCTTTGGACATTGCACAAATATGTTTATAAACTCATATTTAAAACACATATACATAACATGTTATTTTAGTAAATTCTATATCAAATGTAGCTTCAAAAAGTTTAAGAGCTTTGAAAATTACTTCAAGTAATGTCAAATAATAGAAGAAGTTTTTTTTTTTCTTTTCTTCTTTTTTTTTTTTTTTTTTTTTTTTTGTTTTTTTTCCCTAGGGCATGCACATGTGGACAAACATTTATACAAATTACTAGCAATTTAAAATATACATACATGAATTATAATTTATTATACTCATCTTGTCCTCTTAGGATATAAGCTACCAGGTATCACGGACTAAAAATAAGCTTTTCATTTAAAACAGCCTTTTCTCATTCTTCTCCACTTATATGTGCGTGTCTCCACTTCCATCCTCATGTATACTATATTTGATGCCAAATATGCACCCAGGGTACTGATGACACTATTGTGTAAGATGTTCCTAGTATGAAAACCCTTCAGAAGAATTAAACTATTAATTGCTTATCATGTGCCACTAAGGGCTTGTCACACTACCTACCTATTTTATTCAAGCATTACAACAGCCCCTTGAGGTTAACTAGTATCCCCATTTTACAGACAAATTGAAGCCAAGATAAATGCTCAAGGCAACATATCTGTTATCTGTTTGACACAAAGCACAGATTTTTAAATACTTTAATGTATTTACATTAAAAATAACTAACAAAGTAGGACTGCTTGCAGCTAACTTGGAAAAAGGTGAGAAAGTCTACGCAGATGAATTCATAACCCACTAAAAATATTCATGCCTGCATTTTTCAAAAGACATTAGCTAACTTGAGGTTGCTACAGAAATACTGTTCTGTAAGTTGCCTAAAATGAGGGTGGACGGATTTGATGCTAATGCTTTGGACATTGCACAAATATGTTTATAAACTCATATTTAAAACACATATACATAACATGTTATTTTAGTAAATTCTATATCAAATGTAGCTTCAAAAAGTTTAAGAGCTTTGAAAATTACTTCAAGTAATGTCAAATAATAGAAGAAGTTTTTTTTTTTCTTTTCTTCTTTTTTTTTTTTTTTTTTTTTGAGTTTTTGCCATAGGGCATGCACACTCACTAGAGAGAGACACAGTGAGAGAAAGGGGGGAAAGTGAGAAATCATCCCCCAGAGAGGATGGTCATACCACATTCCCTTCTTCTCCATTCTCCTCTTGGGATTCTAGGCATGCATGTACATTCTCCCAAATATTCATGCATGGTTTTCAAGACTCTGAGTTCAAGACTTGAAGGGTGGAGTCCGCCTTGTAGGATCCAGTGTTTTACCCTACCTGTCACCTGCTGTCCTGAAAAGTTTCTTAACAGAATATACTGAATTTCAATATAATTTTTAAAGATAAAAAATGTTATCCTGAATCTTTTTACAGAGAAGTTTGGCTTCAAGTTTCTTGAAATCATGAGTATCAGCAGATTTTTAGATTCTCACAAATGTTGGTCACTCAACAGAATTATAGAACTATTTTAATAAGACGGCAGACCCAGTTTTCAAATATTAAAACTCATAAATTCAAATCTTTCTAATTAAAAAAATATGAATAGTTAGGCAAGAACTGGAGTGAAGTATATATAAATATTAAAAGGTGATTTCCTATGATACAATGAAAAAGAGAAAGAAGTAATTCATCTTGTTGAGCAAACAAATGTTTTAAAGGCCATAAAAATGGCATCACATGAACACAGTTTTAAGAGTGTGTGGGTACAAACCATTCTTAACTATTTGTTAAAATATACCCCCAAAAGAATTCTTCATAGCAAGATTTGCTTAGTGAAATCTCATTTTTCAGCTTAAGACTTTTATAAGTACAAATAAATTTCCTAAACTCAAATTAATGAAGTTCATTAATACTACTACTTTTATATTTTAGTATATTTTCCCTAGGACCACATATTCTTAGTTATTCCACTCCAATTAAGTATTCTTTAATCAATAAAAAAATCCTATTCTTTTAATTTTATAACTAATTTTAAGCCTATGATGGCTAGTTATACCAGTCTGAAAATCAACTGAGGAAAAAATAATTTGTTCTGAGGCTTGACAGCTTGACCCATGCTCTTCAAGAAACTCCATGGTTTGTGTGGGATCATATCAAATGGAGAATGGACTGCCCTGTGTGCCCGGGCGAGACCCCCCAGTCTAGTACATCATCCATCTGAAACTTGAGAAGCACAGGTGTGGTCACCCTACAAATGCTTTTAGCCTTTTGGCTAATGGCTTGGAGGTTGTATGAGGTGGTAAAAATGGGCAAGTAGCAAGGATTTGGTTTATGCTTTTACTGTGGGATGAAAAGCTGATTGTCACATATTTCAGGGGGAAAAAAACACTAGTTTTACTATTGCTGAGAGACATCAAAGACCGAAATGAATATAGTACATATTAGTCAAGTCAAAGATATTACCATATGTCATTATCATACGTATCACCATCACCATCGTATTCATGCTGGAAAAAACCATGTTGTACACCATAAAGATGTACAGGGATTAAATGTAAAAAAAGAAGGAAAGAAAGAAATACTGGGGAAACAGCAATAAAAATAGACCGAAAGGAGGGGGAAAAAGACCTAAATGAAAGGGCAATACCATGTTCATGAATTGGAAGACTAAACATTGTCAAAATGTCAGCTCTCTGCAAATTGCTCTATATGTTAAATACACTCTCAGCCAAACTCTCAGCAGGCCTTTTTTGTAGAAATTGATAAACAAATTAGCAGTTAAGCACTGTGCAGAGGGAGCCAGATCCTGCAGGGTACTCTGCACTTCAAAACCTCGTCCAGTGGTCTTGAAAAAAAATGCTGGGAACATGTGCATGTGCCAAGGATCCTGATGATATGGAGAAATAGAGGAAAAGGGATTGCATGTATGTGTGACCAGGCCCTGTTGTATGTGTTTGGGGGGGGGGGTTATTTCTTTCTCTTTCTCTCATACATGCATAAACACACAACTTCTAACATTAAAAAAAAAAAAAAGAAGAAAACAAAATAAAACAAAAATTTATCTCCAAGGATGGAAAATAGTTGTTTTTTTGTTTTTCTGGGTTTTTTTAATTATAACAATATGAAAGAATCAAGTATACCGCAAAGAATTTGGAAAAAAGAGGCAATCTGGAAGGCTTTGAAGTCATCATGTTTGACATCATATTTTATGTCAAAGTTACCATAAAGCTGTACTAATCAAACTATGGTATTGGCTAAATTGTGAACATACCTATCCCTGTGGCCAAATAAAGACTAGAGGGGTCAGCATGTGGAATACTGGTTAAGGAGTAGGACTCCCACAAGGCCCTCCATGGTTTGAGTACTGGACTTAGCAGCTCGAAAATCAGGCTAGGTGTGTGTGCATGCATGCCCAAAATCTTGAGAGGAGAATGGAGGAGAAGGAAATACAGTTGGCTATCCCCCCACCCCCAGGGAGTGATTTCTCACTTTCTCTCTGTCTCTCCAGCAAGTGCACACACCTTATAGCAAAAATCTCTCAAATAAATAAATAAAGACTAAAAATATAGAGTCAACTGATTTGTGACAAAGTTGCCAGTTTGATGAAAAAAATTGTATTTTTGAAATATGATGCTGAAACAACTGAATATTCAATTGGTGGAAACAACTAACATACATAATTACCTTCCATACACATAAGCACATAAGCATTTACTCAAGATAGATCATAGTACACATAGAAGCAAAACATAAAATATTTGGAAGAATTTTCATGTCCCTAAGATAGAAAAATGTTTTTACATAGAAATAGATAAACTGGACTTTATCATATAAAACTTAACATCAATTAAAAACAAAAAAGAAAAGCTATAGACTATAAGAAAATACTGTCAATACATATATCTGATGAAGATCTTATATTAAAATATGTGACAAACTCTCAACAAGAAGACAATCTAATTTTTTTTTGAGAGAGAGAGAGAGAGATTTTGCTATAGGGCACATGTGCTTGCCAGAGACAAAAAAAATAAAATGAAATAAAATAAAACCAAGAAATCACCTCCAGGGGGGATGGCCATGCTGCAATCCCTTCTCTTCCATTCTCCTTTTGGGATTCTGGCCATACACACGTGGCTGGTGCGAGTTTCAAGCCACCAGGTCTGGGACTAGAACCATGGTAGACTATGTGGGAGTCCAGCAACGTAACTATTACACCATCTGTTGGTCCCAGAGCCAACCTAGTTTTTTAAAATAAAGACACATCACCAAAGAAGATCTATCATGGGACCAGCAGATGGTGTAGTGATTACATCCCACAAGGTTGACCCCACTTCAGGTCCCAGACCCAGCAGCTTCAAACTTACACCAGGTGTGCATGTGTGCATGCCCAAAATCTCAAGAGGAAACTGAAGGAGAAGGGACGGTGGTGTGGCCATCCGCCCTGGGAGGGTGATTTCTCACTTTTGGTCTCTGTTTCTCCAGAAAGCACATGTACCCTATAGCAAAAATCTCTCTTGGGAACCAGCAGTTGGCGTAATGGCTATGTCGCTGGACTCCCACGTAGTCGACCGCCGGACCCGGTGGCTTAAAACTCATGCCGGGTGCGTGTGCGTGCGTGCCCAAGATCCCGAGAGGAGAATGGAGGAGAAGGGATTGCGGCGTGACCATCCCCCCTGGGGGGTGATTTCTCGCTTTCTATCTCTATGTCTCTCTCTGTCTGTCTGGCAAGCGCACGCGCCCTACAGTGAAAATCTCTCCAAAAAAAAAATCTCTCTTTAAAAAAAAAAAAAAAGACACAGCATTGGCCAATAAGCACATGAAATGTTTAAAATCATTAAGAATGAGAAAAAATGCACATTAAAATTGTAATAAACCATAATACACTCACTCAATTAGCAAGAATTTAAAAGACTGAAAATATCAAATATTGGCAAGAATGAGGCAACTGAAGTCCCCTATATTGCTGGTGGGCATGTAAAATGGTATATTATAACTGCTTTGGAAAATGGTTTAGCAGTTTCTTAGGCCCAACACAGTTCCTCGGTATTTACTCAAGGGAAATAAGAACATATATCCACATAAAAAATTTTACATGAACATTAATATATACAGCTTTTTTCCTTAGAGCCCAAACAGGTATCACTCCAGCATGGACAGGTAGAGGGATGAGTTAACATTATTTCAGCCTTAAAAAGAATTGAGCTACCAATAGCCACAACAACATGGATAAGAACATGCTGAGTGGAAGAAGTCAAGCACAAAAGAAGTATATATTTTATGATCCTATTTATATGAAATTCTAGATGCGGAAGATGCAGCATCACAAGGGAATTTACTGGAGTAATGGAAATGTTTTATATCTTAATTGCAAAGGTAATGGTGGTTACGTGAGCTTTTGCATAACTACGGCACCACCAGAGGGCTGACTGAACTGCATGAGAGACTCTTCCTGAGAAGTAGCAATAGGGTCCAGTCAGCCCATAGAACTGTGAAAAATAATAACATATATTATTTAAATCATTTCACATATTTGTTTAAAGCCACCATGTTTTGGTAGTTTGTGACATAACAACAGATAACCAAAAGACAATTATATTAAAACAAATCTAGTGAAATTCCTGATAAGAAATTTCAGACTTCTGATGCAAGCTCATGTTTGGACCATTCACGGGTATCCCTAGGCAGATCTTACGAAAGCCTCTCCCTAACCCTAGATGTTCTAAAAGTATCCAGAGATGGAGGAAGTAGTATGGAAACTCCAGTGGAGTCACTGAGGCTTCTTAAGCCATATGCATTCCAAACAGGCTTGCTACTACCCAAAGTATGTGCTGAAAAAGCCTCTTAATCATCTGAAACTCTCACCTAAAAAAAAAATGAAAACTATATTTTTTAGTTCCTAAAATTGTATCAGAATTGCAAACAAACAATTCTCATGCTTCATGCTGTAAATAAACTGACAAGTATAGTAATTAATTTTTTATGAATAACCTTTAAAAATAAGTTTACCTATATCATATATAGTCAAGTTATTAGCATATGATAAATTATCAGTGTATGGTAGTAGATGTACTAATAAATCTGCACTTAGTAATAAAAGTCCATATACTTTTTTTTTTTTTCACCTGATCCTACTCTAAAACTAAAAGCTATTCACTGACAGGTTTTTGACCTGTGCCAGGGATGTGTGATATACTCCTTAGCCTAGAAAATGTCATTAAATTTTTTTCTTTAAATTTCAATATTTACCCCTTACAAGCCCATATGTTCTATTTTTTTTAATTATTACTTTAAAACTTGAATCTGCTGTAGACAAAAGAATATAAGTGCTAAACAAATGCCAGAAAATCGGCTTCACTCTAGGGATATGTCTCTAACTGGTGTAAACTTCATTCGAAAGAGACCAATGGCACTGAATCATTAGCCCACTGACATTACTGAGAACCATGACACAGAATGGTGTGTTTATTTTATATTTAAAGGAATATTTCTGGAACACTTAGGATTCCTAATTCTTTTTTTTCTTCATTCAGTAAGTGTAAGTTTATTTAAATATTTATTTATGTGACTATTACATTAATGTGGAGAACACTGATTAAGTGTTTTAAGTGGCGCACATTCTAACATATAATAGCTTATGCCAATCCAACAAGAGTGTTGAAGCCCATTAGTGTTGTCTATCATGGGAGAGACGACTAGGAAGAATTTGACAACCATGACCCATTTCATCCAGCTCTGGGCAGTCTTCTCCCTTCAGATCGCCTACTGGGTCCCTTCAAAGATCTTCCTGATAGAACTTCCAGTCTTCCACTTAGTCTTAAGGAAGCAACTTCTCCTTTTCTTTAGGTAATCTTCCTCATGGCTGAACTCTACTCTCCAAAGTCAGACCCCCACCACCCTGATGCAGATGTCTTAACTGCAAAAAAACATTTTTACTAACACCACAAGTTCATTTGATAAGTCACACTTTGATGTACATGGCAGACGGTCAAACCATGGTGGAATATGGTAGAGACGTGATTTGAACTCTGGCAATTGAGAGTCAAAGTCTTTGCAATTACTTAGTCGCTATGGCTAGCATATGGTTGCTGCCATTTCTACAACATGCACTAAACTGCATCTTAATTTTTAGCTTATAATTGTCTGAATCCATTATAAATAACAATAAATATACTGAAAATCTTATCATTTACTATTCCAGCACAGTGAATGTCACTTTTAAATAATACAAAATGGGACCAGCAGATGGCATAATGATTAAGTTGCTGGACTCCCACATGACTGAACATGGTTTGGGTCCCAGACCCGGCAGTTTGAATCTCATACTGGGCACATGTGCATGCATGTCCAAAATCCTGAAAGAAAAATGGAGGAGAAGGGGTGGTACTGTGGCCATCCCCACTCAGGGGTGATTTCTCACTTTCTGTCTCTCTGTCTCTATATACACTTATATCTCTGGCGAAGCACACAAGCCATACAGCAAAAATCTCTAAAAATATTAATCAATAAATAAAAATACAAAATGTGTGCATTTTCTAGCTAAAAAACATAAATAAGTATATTAATTAATGCCTTATAATGATTAGGGAAAAAAGTGAAGGGCTATCAATACTCTTCAAAAAAAAGCAACCGGCAACTGGCTCCTTGATACAGCAGCAATGTGCCAGATCCCACCTGGTGACCCCGGTTTGAATCTGCCCATTCAGCCTGAAATACACTTGGCATTTGCAAGTGTCCAAAATGTGATGGGCTGGAGGACCAGAGGAAGAGGAGCACAGCATGACCAGATCTCGTGGAAGGTGCTCCTCCCTCTCTGTCTTTTTCCCCTTTCATTTGCACATGCATGCCTTCTGTCATGAATAAGGGAAAAAAATGTTTTGAGTAACAACAAAAAAAGATGATCATACAATTCATGTTCTATTTTCCCCTGTAGTATCATATTGAAAGTTTAATAGTATTTGAAGATAATTAATGCAGCAGCTATTATAAATGTTTTAAAAGTACATACAGTGACTTTTCCAGTTCAGAATCCATAACAACAATGAATCCTTTTCACATCCTGTGTAATTCCATAGGGATTCTAAGAGGAAAGTTTCCATATATGGTAATTTTTCCCCATAGACTCCCCACAGTTTACACAGGATATGAATCTGGTCCATTGTGACAATGAAAACAAAAAATCATTGAAAACTCACATGTAATTTTCACTGAACAAATTATAGACTAACAATTAGGGAGATACTTAAGTGAAAATAAGAAGTCTAAGAATTTAAAAATAACAACTGAGTATTTTTATTCTATTTTTGGTACTAGCAGAATAAGTATATAAATATCCAGAAGAAAAAATGTTCCTATCTTATTTAGTTTAAAACATCCACTTGAACCTAAAAATTATAATGTGAACTATTAACAACCAAGAAATTCAAAAGGACATTTCATATCAGAGCTTTTGTTGTCAGAAGTAAAAAAAAAAGGATACTATAACAAGATAAATCAAAAACATTATATGAGATTTAACTTCCCAACCTCCTCTTGTATGCTGGTGTCCCAATATAAATCCTTGTAATTCATCATTATTTTTCCATATTTGTGGTGAGGAGTCTGTGGTATTCCACTTAGCTAAAGTCATGTAATAACATTTTTCTTTTATGTTCAATGTTCTAAGCAGGGACTTAGCATGAATTTTTATTTTTAAGAGAGATTTTTGCTATAGGGCAAATGCACTCGCTGAAGAGACAGAGAAAGACGGAGAGAAAGTAAGAAATCACCTCCCAAGGAGGCTGGCCATGCACAATCCCTTCTCCTCCATTCTCCTCTCAGGATTCTGAGTGCACACGTGCCCGCGCACACACGCACACAGAGTTTCAAGCAACTGGGTCTGGGACTTGAATCGCGGTCAGCCATATGGGAGTCCGGTGCCTCAGCCACCATGCCATGCCACCTGCTGACCCTAGAGTGAATTTTATGTGAACACTCAAGCATTGCCATTTTTGCTTTCAGATGAAAGCATCTACTATTTAACACAATCAAATATGAGCATTCAGATTAAAACTGTATGAAATAAAAATGGCTGGTATTCCTAAAATTACCTAGTTGCATAAGACAACTACTAATAAAAAGAAAAACAAAATAGAATACTAAAATGCCAAACAGCATACCAGCAGTCTTTGGCACAATTATTTAATAACTAGGTGAATATACTGAGACATGGTCTAGTTGTGAACAATCATTTTTGAATGACCACAGTCACTATTCACATATCAACTGATTCACAGAGATTATAGCAAAACAGTAGCCCCAAGTGTAATCTCACATGTCACCAGTGGTCAAGAATGGCCCTAAAATGCGCAGAAAATAAGAACGTGACTCACTTGTTTCTTAAACAAAGAGATATCTGTTTAATTACAGTACCTTTGTGACCTAATATTGGTAGAGTATATCCATTTGACTATCACACAATTTTTGAAAAATGGTTCCAAATTTGTTCTTGGTAACGTGGAACAGCATTCACTATTAAAACTGAGAAGTTGTCAGTTCCAACCTAATGCACTCATCAATAATGAAAATTTAAGAAGATGAACTTTTGATGCCCATCAAAGACAAACCACATGGGTATCATATGTACTCCAAATCCTTTCCAGCATCTGCCTGCCTAATGATGTGGGCAACCAGAGAATGGCAGAGATGATTGTGAACCCATCACATAAGGACTGCAGAGAACTCCAGGCCCCCATAAACACCCATCAACCCCTTCTTCATCTCTCCAAGCTCAGGTCTGTATGTCTTACCAAAACATTGGTGGTACTTTGGTGATTTCTTTCTGGCTTTACCAGATGTTGAAGATGGTTCTCTTTAACTTATTACAACTATAACAAAATTTGGGGAGAAGAGATTAAATGATGCTGTTTGCCCCCAGGGACACACTGTTTCTCGGCAGGTATAGTGTTGCTCTCTTCATTGAATAATAAGGCAGGTGCTTAGGAAGACACATTAATGTGTTCAATCAGGGCACAATTCCCACCACAGTACCTTAAATGGTACCCTTGTGAATTGAAAAAGTTAAACATGGGAAGAGAGAAAAGAAGACTGAGCCAAATAAATGCTCATTGAATATATGTTCATCATACTTAAAATATCGACATACTCTTTGGAGAATACTGGCTTTATGAAGGAGGCTATTAACCAGTGGCAGTAGTGCAAAACCAGTTTTCTTTACTCCACAAAAAGAAAAGAAAAAAAATGTTCTACCTTTCTCCCTGAAAATTTTTTCTCCTCTTAAAAATTTCAAGGTGGGGGGGTGGGGGAACCAGCAGGTAGCATGGTGGTTAAGGCACTGGACACTCCCACATGGCCAACCATGGTTTGAGTCCTGGACCTGGCGGCTTGCTTTCTCACTTTCCCTCTCTTTGTATGTATCTCTCTCTGGTCAAGTTAAAACTAAATAAATGAATAAATAAAATTTTAAAAAAATTTCAAGAGGGGGCCAGCAGATGGCATGGAGAGTAACAGTCATACCAATTGTAATGATGAGTCTACATGTACTATAGAACACTTCATTTCAAAGTGGGCCCAAAATAGATTGGCTGTGGGCAAGTTACACAACTGTGGAAGATTCAGATCCACTAAGTAAGGAAGACAAGATTAATACTGTTGGAGATATTGGCTAAAGATATCAGACTCAAAGGGGCATTTATTAATTCTGTTAAATAGCTTTATAGATCTTCAATCTTAATAAATTAGGGTCTATTCTTCCAGGTAATTTTTTTTGTCATTTTTAAAGGCTTATTCGTTGTTGTTTTATTATTTGTGGGAAAGTATTTCAACCAAGCAGTGAGACGTAACATATTATAATGAGATTCCTAGACTACTATAAATTTCTGACCTCAAAGGTCTAAAACATAAAATCAACTTAATTCAATATTTGAAAATGAAGATATTGCCTTCTCTTACAGGCAAAGAGCAAGGGTGAAAGAGAGAAGAGCCATTTACAATGTGAATTCATGCCATCTTAAGTCAGAACAGTGGTTACCTTTTGGCAAGGAGAGGAAATAATATTGACTGGGCAGGGCCACAAAAGAACTTCATAGCGAAATGGAAATGTTCTGTATTTTGATCTGGGTAGTGGTTCCATGGGGGTTAACATAGGCAAAAATTCCCAAACTGCACACTTAAACATTTTACTTTCCATAAACCATACCTCAATTTAAAAAGTAAAAACATCTAATACGAGTAAGACACTGCAACCAGAAGCCAAGGATAAAAATTATGAAATCAGAGTAATTTAGAAAAAGGAATTACCCTTTCTAGGACTGACAATAGAATTGTACACAGGCAGTTAAACAAGTATGTATAATAATGACTTAATAAGACTACCCTAGAAGATTTGAAGATCTCTGAACTAATTAGAATTTCAAATGTGACTATTTTTCTGAATATTTTAAATATAGGTAGTTTCAAGTCTATAAAGTAGCCCCTAAAATGTAAAAACCAAGGCCTAGAAAGCCATGTTCATAAAAACAAAAAAATACACTTGTTTTGGGACCAGCAGTTGGCGTAATAGCTATGTTGCTGAACTCCCATGTAGTTGACCGCAGTTCAAGTCCCGGATTCAGTGGTTTAAATTCACACTGGGCACGTGTGCATGCATGCCCAAAACCCCAAGAAGAGAATAGTGGAGAAGGGATTGTGGTGTGGCTATCCCCTCTGGTGGGTGAGTTCTCACTTTCTGTCTCTCAGTCTCTCTCTGTCTTTCCAGCAACCGCACATGTCCTATAGCAAAAACCTCTCAAAAAAAAAAAACAAAACTTGTCTTAAGTCTGAGTATAGATATAGACATCTCCTTATCTAAAAAAGTCCATTTTCAACACTTAACATCCACTGACAATGTGCCTCTATTTGTGGTCTTCTAGTAAGAAGCAAAAAACAAAACCTAATACTCAGTCAAGGCAAAAAATGCTAAAACCCTGCATGATAGTGTTGTGTGTTCTGAATGGTATTCAATTCTGTTCAGTAATCTGGTAGCTATGGAGACCATAAACAATCAGCAATCTTCAAACATACCACAAAGCACATGGGTGATATTATCAAAAGATCAGGTTTGATGGTCAAGAAAGGCAGCATATCCACTTGGTAGAATTCACCAGACAATGCTAAAAGTCCCTAGCCAAAGAACCCAAAGGCTCCCATACTGAGTTCCAGCTTCTGTTTTCAACTAAACAAAGTCTAGGATTAATTTCCCTTTACTATATAAATATTTCTGTCTATACCTAGTGTCATATTCAAACAAAATTCCATAACTAAAATGGAAGATCTTTGCCACCTAATTATATATTTGTTACTTTTTGAATGATAATAAAGCCAAAGGTACCATTAAGTGAATTCAAGAACTGTTTTTAAATCATTAGGATATAATATCGTCACATGCTGAATGAGACATTACACCTCATTTATTCTACCTTGACCTTGATTTAGGCGGTGTGGTAGTTTCAAAGAAAAGAAGTGTCCACAGTGAAACACCAAAAATAATTGACTCTTTAAAAAAGCCAATTGAGAAGCAAAAAGAACTGAGGATTATTCGTTCTCTTGAAATACTACTATTCTGCAATAATCATCAACTATGGACACTGATCAGCTGAGATAGAAATAAAGGTCAAATTACAGATTCATAAGAAAACAGGTTCCCTAAATTTTTACTCCAACCTCCTTCTCTGCAAAGATAGTGCCTTGCCAACATTTAATGTTCTAGGCTAGCAGGTTGAGTCTCTTTAGAAATTCTTGACTGTCATCTTTGCTTATAAATGATGACAAAATATTCTGCAGAGCCTGTACAACTACATTGATAAGTTGCATTATTCTATGCCCAACATTAAATAATCCTCAAATAGATTGGTTATCATTTTTTTAATTTTAATTTTAGCTGTCCACAACTGCTTCCAGCTAGCCCATTGTGTAGGGCCTGCTCTGCACCAAAGCAATTTTATTGTATAAGTTTAAGATAGATACAAAGCCACAAGAGTGTGATACCACACAGCACATTAAAATTAAAAACACTGCGGGGAAAAAAAAAATCCATCTTCAAAAGCAAAGCTACTTCTTACTCTTTTTAAATCTACCTATAACATTCACTTTTACATTTTTTAAAAAATATGGAGGAAGCCTGTATGATGATACATTTTTCTCTCCTTAGAGGAAATTCTTAAACTCTCCTTTCTTTCTAATAAACACTATCATCTCAGATCCTCCCAGTATCTATTTTAGGCTTAAGCACCATTATGGAACCCACAACAATAGATCAGTGACAGGCCTGATCCCATCAATTAACACGTTCTGAGGAGACTGCCTGGATCCTCTCTTCCTACCTCCCTCTTGGAGGCCTGGTTTTGACCACACTGACAACCCTGGCCTTAAGGATGAATAACCCAGTTAAGGGGAGTCCCTTTCCTCAGACCAATTCTTTTCTAATGAGAGCCAAAATACTAATTTTGTTAATGACCTAAGGCACAGTGATATGAACTCCAAGCCAATGAAACCATGACAGCAAGCAGATTTCTAAATAGCAGAGAAGTGGGATCCATTTACTTACATGAAGATTCGGTGCCAAACATGGCTGGCTCCAGAGGCTGCTTTAAAAAAAATTATAAAAAAGAAAAGGAAAAAAAAAGGCAAGGAGAATGTGCGTGTGAGAGTGAAGAGATGAGCCGGCTACACAGCAGGGGTCATGAAGCCAGACAATGCAGTCCAAGCTGTGTCCAGCTGCCAGATTCTCCTCTTACGAGCTTCAGTTTTCCTCCGTGTGATTGAAAAGCAAGGTCTCCCACAGCACCAAAAACTGAAGAGCTGCTTTTGAAAATCCACTAGGCAAAGGAAGGCCGACGTGGCTCTTCTGGGATGCGGTGAGGCAGGACTAGGTAGCAGCAGGGGCAGGACTGGGAGCAGCAGCAACAGCGGATACTGCAATCTCCAGCCCTGCTGTAGCAGTAAGACAATAGCAGGGCTTATGCATACGCTGGATGACGTCAGGGACACTGCACAGACCGACTGCGCTGCTTGAGCCAGAGGCTCCAGGGGCTTTAGGGGAACAGCACCATTGAAAGGGGAATTCCTTTGTCACAAAATGAACCAGGACCAAGAGCCACATATATATCCCCCCTCCTGACAAGCTCTTCGTCCAGTAAAAGAGACCTCAGAGAAATTTAAATATTGGCTTTACAGCAACTAACCACAATGATATCATGCAGATCAGGCTTCTTGGTTTACGCAGCAAACTGAAGTTTTCAAGAGAATTAATATCATGAATGAGAAAAATAATCTATCTTCAGAAGTCATTACAGAAGAGTTCATTGTTATTTTCTCTTAACAGTAGATTGACAGATCAAAGGTTGTAAACTCAATCACAAATACGTAAAAAGATGCAGATGCCCCTCAACTTACAGCGGGCTAACATCCAGATAAACTCATCGTAAGCTGAAAATACTGCTAAGTCAAAAATTCATTAAATATACCTAACCTACTGAACATCACAGCTTAGCCCAGCCTACTTTAAGCACGATCAGAACACTTATATTATCCCACAGTTGGGCAAAGTCATCTGACACGAGGCTACTTGAATATCTCATGTAATTTATTGAGTACTTTACTAGAAGTGAAAAACAGAATGGTCGTGTGGGTACTCAAAGAACAGTGACTACTGAATATGCATCACTTTTGTCCTACCGTAAAGTAGAAAAATCTTAATTCGAACCACTGTAAATTGGGACCATGTATAAACTGTTGCACAAACATTCTGGGTATATAAATACTCATGAATGTAATAGCAAAATAATAGTGTAAGTGCTCAGAATACCATTTGGCACTCAGTAAGCACTCAAATGTTAGTGACATTATTAGTTTGCAACTATTATTCAAATGTGAATTGCATGTTTACATTATACATGTATACACATATATTTTTATATTTACAAATGTAAATTATATATTTATATACATATATTTTTTCTAGCCTATTTATTTTGCTTTATTTTCTTCATTTTGGCTTATGAGAACTTCTGCCATTTTTCAGAGAAACTTGATCATTTAAAGACTATCTCCACTCAGGGTCAGAACATGGTGTGGTGGTTAAGGCATCAGACTCCCACATAGCTGACTGCACTTTAAGTCCTGGACCTCGCAGTTTGAAAATGACTCAGGGTACAAGCACATGCATGCCCAGAATCCCAAGAGAAAAATGGAGGAAAAGGGTCTGCTGTGTAGCCATCTCCCTGGGGGGTGATTTATCACTGTTCACTATGTCTCTTTCCAGCAAGCACACACTCCCTATGGCAAAAATCTAAAAAAAAATTTGTTTATGTGCACTAATCTATGTACACTTGTATACACTGGACATTTGTGACCAACATATTTCTTTTGAATCTATCTACACAAGAAAACTATTGAGGACATTAATTATTTTGTATCTTGGCTCACTGAACAACTAAAAGTCTTCCTTCATTACCTTATTCTTAGAAATGTCTTTTAAAAATACTAGAATAAGTATATGGACTTTCATTAGAATACCTATCAAACACAAGCAGAAAAATAAGTTTATTTTAATGTTTTAAAATACTGATGTTGGAGCCAGCAGGTGGCATGGAGGTTATGGCTGTAAGATCCCACATGGCAGATGGCGCTGTTCAAGACCCAGACCGGAAGCTTGAAAATGACACCAGTTACCTGTATCAGCACCCAAAATTCTGAAAAAAAAAAAAAAGGAAGAGAAATGCTTGTGGCATGGACATCCCCCTGGAGGGTGATTTCTCATTTCTCTCTCTCTCTCCAGCGAGAGGACGCACCCTGTAACAAACTAAAACAAACAAAAAACTGATATGCACAAAAAGGAAACATGTGTATATATGTGTATGTAATTCCATAATCCCACTTTTAAATTCATATTCAACAGAAAAGAATTCAAGTCTTCTCTCCACCCACTTATCCAAAGTACATACCCTTTCCAATAATTTCTAATGTTTAGCAAAAATCTTTATCTAGATACAGTTTTTAAACATTAAATTCTAATAAGAATACAAAACTGAAAAATTACTATCTAAAAACATTATTAGTAGCTTTTCTGGCCAGTATATGTAGATCCATCTCATCCTTTTAATGGCTGCAAAATTTTCCATTGTATCAATGTAACATAATTTATTCAAGGTAACTCTATCTTTAGTTTACTCAAAATGCTGAGCCATTATAAAGAAAGTATATTAATGCTACAACAAAACAGCAAGTCTTATAATAAGTCTTTTGTTGCAGGAAAGAATAACGATAGTTAATATTAATGAGTGTTTACTATGTTCCTGCAGTATTCTAGGAACTTCATTTGTATTAACTTATTTAATCCTCATAACAACCCTATGAGGTAGGTAGCACTATTATCCACATTTGACACATGGTTAAGTAACTCCCAAAGGGCACACAGGTGGTAAATGATAATGCTAGGATTCAAATTGAGGCAGTGTAGTTCTAAAGCAGTGCTCTTAACCACGCTGCCAAAATGTCTCTTAAAAACAATTGTCAACATGATAGGCAAAGGATTCAACTGAAGTGAAGGGAAAATAGAAATCAACTAAAAAGAAAGAAGAAAGAAAGAGAGAGAAAGAGAGGAAAGAAAAAAAGAAAGTCAACTAAAAATGTAGAAGAAAAACATCCTTAGAGAGGTCATAAGAAAAAACTAAAAGTGACAGAAAAACACTACCAAATATTAAAGATATTAATAAAATGTATCTCCTCAAAAATATTTGGTCAAGTCAACAACCAAGGGGGAATATCAATAATGATGTTGGGATATAACTGTAGGAACTGGGAAAGGATAATATATTTCAAAAGGGTTGACCTTTATCAGTAAAACATTATCTTGCATATGATGTATTCTAAATTGCATATGAGATATTGTATTTGAATATTCACTCAAATGGCAGAAAGATGTGGCCATCAGAAAGGCAAGAGAGATAGAATGAGAAAATGGCTCCTGGGTAAGATATTTTCAAACAAAGGCCATGTTCTATGTGTAGTAACTGGTTTGCTGACTCATTAATGTCATTCGTTTTATCAGCTCTTACATGAGGGTGTAGATACTTATATGAAAAGGCATTTTTCAGAGAACTTGAATTGTTTCCTGGCACAGACTTCTGCGAGTAAGTTAAAGGCTGCAATATTTTCAAGAAGTCTACTTTTTAGACAACTGCAGTCTACTTTTTAGACTGGTCTGCTAAGAGATTAGGTTTGCCAGCAAAACTGGATACAAATCACTCTCTCCATACTTGTGAAGATTTCTATAGTCTGGAGGCTTGAGATGTTTCTAAACACATTAGATTTGGATACACGTGGCTGAAGACTCATCTTGGACAAAAATTATTCTAAAAGTTTAGTGCACTTCAATTCTCTCCTCTATTCAGCTCAAAGAATGTACACAAATATTAATGTATGGCCCAAGGAAAATGTATTGAAGGACAATAAAGAATAAAACTGATATGATGTCCCTCACTGCCCCTCCCCATCATATAATACATTCCCAAACCAGAGTCATCTTTGGATTATCTATTGTCTGATCATTCCTGCCTGTGACTATGCCTATTCTTTAGTAAAGACGATACTGATCATTTCAGGATAAAATTAGCAATGAAAGAAAATAATATTCAAAATAATTTACTGGTAAAAATAATTATTATTAAATTACACTGCTACTGCTAAAGCAAAGTAATAGTGAACATTATAATATCAATAGTCTTTTTCTGTTCTGATAGGATCTTGCTATGTTGCCTAGACTGACCCAGCATTTGGGATCCTCTGCCTCAGCCTTCTGAGTAGCTGGGACTACAGGTGTAAGCCACCACACAAAACTCAATAGTCTTTTTTTTTTTTTTCTGAGAGGTTTTTTGTTGTTTTGTTATAGGGTTCGTGTGCTCGCCAAAGAGACAGAGAGACAGAAAGCAAGAAATCACCCTCCCCGGGGGGGATGGCCACACCACAATCCCTTGTCCTCCATTCTCCTCTTGGGATCTTGAGGACACATGCACACACGCCCAGAGTGAGTTTAGCCACTGGGTCCAGGATTTGAACCATAGTCGACTACATGGGAGTCCAGCGACATAGCCATTATGCCAAGTGCTCGTCCTGCTCAATAGTCTTTTTTAAATAAAATCTTCTTGCAGTCATGCAACTTTTCCCCAGGAGCCTACTATCTCCTCTCTAGAGGTATAGCCAATGAACAAATTCCCTTTCCCATAGAGCTTATATCCTAGTGGGTAGAAAAGACAGACAAACATGTAAAATGTCAAGTAGTGGCACATATTATGAAAAAAAATAAAGATGAGTTTGAGGATAAGGAGTAATTGAGTAGGAGAGTTATTTTAGGTAAAAATTGCCACATAATGTCACTTTAAAAAGCAACATTTCAACAGAGACCAAAAAAGAGGGGGGAGGAATAAAAATGCATGGAAAACACATAGAAGGGACAGTGTTCCATGCAATTGGCTTGAACAGAAGCATTTGGGAACCCCTTAAATATTTTTTGCCAAGAAATCTATTTTTCTGTCATAAAATATCAGTTTTCTCTTGGAAGACATCTCCTTCAGTGCTATCACAATGCCACTAGTACAAAAGCAGTGGTGCCCAATTGTGCTAATAGCAGAATTAATTATCTTTTAGAATCCAAAAGAATTCTCTCCTCCATGAGCTGAAAGGTTCTCTTCAATGTTCAACAAACTAAATATACTTGTATTTTCGAATGTGTAAATGTTTATAGAAATCACTATAGAAGACCACATTCAAAATAGCTTCTTTGCTCAGATAGATAATGCAACTATTGTATTTATTAATGTGGTAAGAACTTAAGTAATATATTCTTTTCATTTTTTGAGAGAGAGATTTTTGCTATAAGGTGTGTATACTCACTGGAGAAACAGAGAGAAAGAGAAAAAGAAAACAAGAAATCACCCCCCATGGGGGATGGCCACATCACAATCCCTTCTCTGTCACATCCCAATCCCTTCTCCTCCACTCTCCTCTCGGGATTTTAGGTATGCATGCATGCACAAATGCCCAGCATGAGTTTCAAGCCACCCAGTCCAGGACTCGAACCACAGTCAGTGATGTGGGAGTTTAGCAATGTAACCATTACACCATTTGTTAGTACTCCCAGCCATATATTCTTTCTATAGCACACACGATTAATTTTTAAAGTGAACTCATATCTATGAATTTCTCTAAAGCCACCTCCTTGACTCACATTAAAGTTTTTACTTTCTTAGTATTCTTCTTGTTTATTTGTCATGTTCAAGGTATTTGCCTTAAAATACCAACTATAGGGCCAGCAAGGGGTGTGGTGGTTAAGGTGCTGGACTCCCACATGGTTGACCGTTGTTTGAGTCCTGGACCCAGAGGCTTGAAACTCGCAATGGGTGTGTGTGCATATGTGCCCAAAATCCCAAGAGAAGAATGGAGAAGGGATTGCAGCGTGGTCATCCCCCCGAGGAGGTTGTTTCTCATTTTCTGTCTCTCTGTCTCTCCAGCAAATGCATGTGTCTTACAGCAAAAATATCTCTCTCTAAAAAAAATTTTCAAACAGAAGTGTTTAAATGGCAATACATGGTGTCTTCAAGAAGTTAGTGGAAATATGTATTACAAAAGACCATGTAGAATTTCCAAAAAAAAATTTGTACCAAGATAAACTTGTACTTTAATTCCATTTTTCTACAAACTTTATAAAGTCATCTCATATACAAACTATTTTTAAAATCAAAGAATTAATCAATGATTCTGTTCATTAGGGGGGAAAATGATATAATGTTATAATTATACGCATCCTCATAGTAAAGTTCCTTGGCAGGAGTTTTATCACTTTGCTTCTTTGCATATGACTATTAAATGTGTTCACTCCTGTTTCACTGCAACACCAAATAGAGAAACTTCTAAAATGTAAGTACATTTTAACTCAGAGTCCTTCCACCAAAGTTCTGGTATCCTAATCTTATGAGGAAAACAAAATCAATATACAGACACACAAATATAGGTATATGTCCTTTAAAGGATCTCTAAAATGGGAACTTGTAAATTTACAGAACAAACTTATTTTGGGGTAATTACTGCTTTAAAATGTTTTAGTTTCAAAAAGTATTTACCACCAAAGTTCTCTAGATAGCAAGTTCCTGAATGCTAAATTTTAAAGTATCAAAAAGTTTCACTTGCACATCATAATTAGCTGTCTTAATAAAGGTCCATGTACAGGTCTAAGGGAAACATTTACAGCAAATATGTAAGAAACACTTCATCTCGATGCACACTGGCATTTTCATTGTACTGCATATACAAAGTGCATTTCTGTACTAGGGGGGGAAAAAAAACCTCCAAAAAGCCTTTATTGGTGGCGTACTGGTTAAGGCCCTGGACTGCCACATGGCAGACCATGGTTTGAGTCCTAGATCTGGTGGCTTGCTTTGTCATGTTCCCTCTTCCTATCTCTTGCTCTCACTGCTCAAATTAAAAAATAATAATGGTATGACAAATTTAACTGGACTGGTGTATTCATGTTGAGTAATTAATTTTATAAGCTGCGGTGATGTACAATGACTGAATGTATAAAATAAATTAGAATAATAATAAATTAAAAATTAAACAAATAATTCTTTTAAAAAAAAAAAGATTAGTAAACAGTGTTACCATAGACCAAAAGTTCAAATTTAGGGTAAGATAATTCTGAATTGGTTGCACAAATTTTGGCAAAGACTCATGTCCTTACCTCTTCACCACTCACCTCCCACCCTCACCTTCACCCCTAAATCTAGGGGAATGTGACACTTACACATCAGGCAAGAACCGCCCATGGCTAGCCTAACCTTAACTTCATTCCTGAGACTGTACAAATTTACATTCAATGGAACCAGAAATTGAGAAAGAGGCTGTGTAATTTTAAAAAGAGGCTAGTTATCGATCAGAAAATCTGAGCACACTTATACTCAGAAAATTTAAGACAAAAGCAAATTCTCCAATTCACTTCATTATTTTATTTAACACCATCTAAAAGGATCACACACGAGCACAGAACCACGACAAAGCCGAGCACATTTCACAGAAACCAGAAGCTGTCTGCAAATTCTGTGTATTTTATTTTCTGTGTGGCCTAATCTGAACTTGGATGTCTGCACTTCAAACCTTTTGATGCAGAGAGGAGACCTATGGATTAATTATAGGTCACAGTTTATTTTAAGTCTGTTTGAGTATGATCCAAACTGAAATAGAAGAAACTAGGATATGCCGAGACATTCTCTTAAGTACTAATCACAATTTGGATACTACAAATTCACACATACTCAGGAGTAAATTGGTACATGATATTTTTAGAAGTACAAATACAACCAACATCATTTTAAATACACATTCAAATATTATATTTTAAAATTATTCCTTATGGCCAGAAAATATTTTAAATTTGATTCTACCTGTATAATCCATAAAGAAGCAGTAGGCAGGCCACCGGTGTTTTCCAAAGTTCAGCTCTATCGGGCACAAATGAAACAGCTGTCTGGACAGGCAAACCGCTCTGGGGAAGCCTCCTGCCATGTGACATTAAGCACACACACACTTCTGCTTATCTTGACTCAAGCAGCGAAGGCTCTGTTCTCTCTTTTGCCTGATCTTTTAAAATCACCATTAGAAAAGTTGCTCTTAGAAAAGAACTTGAATTTCTTCCCACTTCATACCTGCATTAATTGTTAGATTAAAACTAGGGAAAAATGAATTATCTTATTACTCTAAGTGAAAATTACACACGATAACCATAGTTCATCCTAGCACTCAAGGTCACAAAGCTTTGCATATAACCTGAAAGGACTCAGTGTCCAAATCTTCAGTCATCATTTTGTCATTGTGTACATTTATTTGAAAGTACATATGCACACTTGATCAATATGAAACACACTGAATGAACTTGAAAACAAACTTAATAAAGGTGACAAAAGAACTATCCTTTAAAGCATACCTCAGACCTCTGACTAATTTTTCCAAGACTTGAAACACACTATCAGCTGAAAAGGACATATGGTCGTTATTGAGACAGACTTTATCAAACGTAATCTTTCATGGGGCATGTTGCCGCATACCCTGAGCCATCTTTTCCTTCATTGCCAAATGGTTCCATGTTGAGTATGTCCCAGATAAAGTTTTACATAAACGTTAACAACTCATTTTGATGAAATGGTTCTTTAATTTGCCAAAAGACCAGACATAAATAAATTTTCAATTTTTAATAGTTTTTTTATGAGCAACCAGAATAGAGTGAGTAATTTCTAATTTAGAGTTATATTAAATACCCCTCAAAATTGTAGCTACTTTGAAGAAGATAAGGTACTGGCTTTTAGAATGGTTTTGTTGGAGTAGTGAGGTATTATGTTTTGCTTTAATTGTGTTATTTTACTTTCTATCGAATAAGTTTCTCCATAAGATAATTATAAAGTTGGCAATATTATACAATATAATTTCTGATTTTCAATACAGGATCAAAATTATGCAAAAACACAGAAATCTATAAATCCTGGGCTCAACATTATCAGTGAACAGATCTCTCCAAACATTTTATGAAATAAATGAGAAAAGCATCTTTTACTCAGACATCTAGTCAATCTTTCATAACCATAAGCAGAGCCCATTATACCACCAGGCTGCTGATAGTCAAAAGCTGTTAATGCTCACTAACTTCACCTGTCATTGTTGCTAGGCAGACCTACCTCACTTCTCTTTAACTTAATCTAGGGCACAGACTGAGAAGCTTTCTGTTAGCTATAAAAATTTGATATAGTGGGAACCAGCAGTTAGCGTAATGGCTATGTCGCTGGACTCCCATGTAGTCGACCGCGGTTCGCGTCCCGGACCCGGTGGCTTAAAACTCATGCCGGGCGCGTGTGCGTGCGTGCCCAAGATCCCGAGAGGAGAATGGAAGAGAAGGGACTGCGGCATGACCATCCCCCCTAGGGGGGTGATTTTTCGCTTTCTGTCTCTATGTCTCTATGTCTCTCTCTGTCTGTCTGGCGAGCGCACGTGCCCTATAGCGAAAATCTCTCCAAAAAAAAAAAATTTTTTTTTGATATAGTTTCTTCCCAGTAATTAAGATGTGCAAATGGAACAGACATTAATGTCATGATTGTTTTAAAATGGTAAGTTGAAAATGCCTAATAACAGCTACCTTAATTTCCACAAAACTAAAAGGGTTGTGGAAACACTGACTGACATTCTCAGATGTCACACAAAATGACATTTAATGCCTTCATGATTAAATACTGTTAGCATAGATTTTTAAAGTTCTTACCTAATTATTGACTAGGACTATTTTAAGAGTGGTTTATTTTTATCCATTGTATTTTATAATTCTAAAGTCACAGATATGTTAAGGAAATGCATTTTATTAGCAGAATGAGAACACAATGAAAAAATTTAAATTAGTGTAAGAGAGATGGACATATGGGTAGATAGATATAAAACCTACAATTTACCTATAATTAAGTGATTTCACATCTCAGAAATCTAGCCAAGTGGTTAAGAGCCAGGCTTTGAATCAGAAGGAAAAGAGTCTATTTCCAACTTAGCCACTGAGTAGCTAGATGATCATAAGCAAGTATTAAAATATCTGAGTCTCAATTTGCTCACTGGGACTGGATCAATGTTTGGAACATGATAACAGATCATAGGTAACTAGCATTTTGTATGTATCAGGCATTGTTCTAATACAAGTATTAACTTAGTTAACCCTAGAAACAGCTCTGTGAGATATTATTCACATTCTGTAGATGAAGAAATCAAGGAATGGGGGATAAATATGTTGCTCAAGACTGTAACTAGCAGAGTCAAGATTCAACCAGAGTAGCCTTGTTCAGAGTCCCGGTACTTAATCACTATATGATAATGCCTCTAGGAGTAGACTATCAATAAATGGAAGAGAAAAAAATAGTTTCAAAGAAATGAATCCATTCTTCCCAATAAAACCAATTCTATAGTTTCAGTTCAGAGTTATTATAAAATCATCTTTTTATATTTTTATTCAATTGCAACATATGGAAAAATTAAACAGAGGCAGAATGAAATAATGTTTAATGTCAATGTGACCATTTAAAACAAGAGTTGCCTTAGCCAGTTAATCAGAAATAAGTCCCTCAGTGCAGAAAGCTATAGTCATAAAAGGACCTGTATTACCCACAGCACACCAAGCAACCACTAAGAACCTCTCCACATTTTAGTTCTACAAATGTCACAGTAGATACTACCGGCCTGGACTCTGTAAAAACTTAACAGCAGGTTCCTCTGACTGCAACCTCAAAGCTCACTCAGGGGGAGTCTTCAATTAAATTTCCCTACCTACTTCTCCCCAAATTTTCTCTATCCCTATCTTATCCTCAGCAAATGAGACTTGCTGGTGTGCCTAGATGTTCTCTCCCCCAAACAATCACAATACAGTCCTCCCCAAAATGTACAATTCACCTAAGCCAGAGGTTCTCAGGTCACCTGTTGTAGCCCATGGGGCAGGGACCACTGTCCAAACTACAACTTACTGCACACCTGGACCCCATACCAGATTCCTGCTATAATTTAACCTCTCATGGTCCAGGCTGGAAGAAGTGTCATTGTTGAATGAAAAGATCTGAAGTCTATCAACGCTGCTACTCATTACTTCTCTGGTCTAAAATAAGTCCTGGAATTTCTATAGGTCTGTTCCCTCATTGGTACAATGAGAAGGTTGAACTGTTAAATGAACAGTATGATCCCTAAAATCTAGCTGAGCATGGACTCCACGACAGTGGTGCATGCTACTAAGATGCTACGTTCCACTGGCTGGAACTACATGAGAGGCTTGGGCTCAATTTTTGGTCCAATCTGCAGGCTAGGTGCAATTGTATGCACCATAGTCCCCACAAGCTGGGAGGCTGAGGCAAGAGGGTGCAAAACAAGGAGATCCTGTCTTCAGAAACATTGTAATAACCATACATACATTTATAAAGAGAGACAGAGAGAGAGGGAAAACAGAGAGAGACAGAGAGAGAGAGAGAGGGAGAGTCCAACTCTAATGATCTAGGATTCTACTTCAAACCAACTACAACTGGATGAGAAAACTCAAGTAACTCGCTGCTGTAACCTTAAGGGTTGAAAACCAGGGAGACTGTGCATATTGTCCTAATCTGGGACATTTATGTTGAATGCTGATGTCCTAGGGAGCCTTTTCCTGTATGTAGGTACATTGTTTCTTTCTGGCTTACCCCCAGTAACTCAGGGGAAGTAGACAAATATACACAACTCACAAAACATATTTGGAAATGACCATTAGAAGTCTTGCCTCCTGGAGGGTTCATGGCCTGGTAGGTTACACCTCTAAAGATAATGCAGCCTGGGTACCAGCGGTACAGTTCCTTAAGAAGACCCCTCCTTCCAGGACTTAACTGAAACAGACAGGGGGTAAAGAGTTTTCTGTAGATGACAGCGCAGGAGTGAAACATAGCTGTCTTCTCTT
>NW_006199814.1:1051883-1061402 GCF_000334495.1 Tupaia belangeri chinensis
CCTTTCATGGTTTTTCAGCCATGTGAATGGTTCCTGCTGTGGGAATCCACAGCTCTCCACCCCGTTTCCTCTAGAGAAGGAGAATGGCATAGCTTCCACTTCAGCTGTCCCTCTGAAACACCAAAGCCATAACTGCACCATGATATCTAACATCACGTTTCCAACCAATACAATAAGTCACTTTGTTATTGCACATGTTTTAGAATCCCAGGGTTGGATTATAAATGCTCATCCTGTTTTTTCCACATTTTAGAAATAATAATATGGGATTTTTCCCTCCAGTCTTGATTCTTACCTCCTTACCAAACTGTCAAAACTAAGTTAAAATGCCTAAATATATCCTCATCTCAACTTCCTTACTATGGAACAAACTTTATCTGTGATACTGTATCTTACTGCTTCTCCCAGGTTTGTAACTACCCACTGTATTTCCCACAGCATCTCCTTTGCATTTGCTGTTTTCCTTCACTGGCTTTGCATACTGAGCCTCAGGGTTACCATAGCCTCATCCCAAAATGTGAGCAGACTCCACTGCAAAAAAGGATTCTCTACACGAAGAAGATTTCTACAGAGTAAATCCAATTCCTTCCACTAGGAGTTCTACCTCTCACATCTCAAAATTTTTAAGTAAGCAAAGACAGACAAACATCAAGGACCAACCAGATAACAACAAAGCGCTATGATATGATGAGAGACTCCAACTGCTGAACACGATACCATGATCTAGACCAATGCTATACACTCCATGGCACCGAACAAAGGCCAAGTTAAGAAGCACACTCAGGAAGTACACAGCCTAATTATATCCAAAGGCATGAGTGAAACCTGACAGAAGATCTCCTACCGAACTCCAAACCTTCACATGTGGGCTCTTTCTGCATAGACAGATAAGCTTTAATAAGATGGTGGCAACAGCAGCAGGACCCAAGCCCTTGCTGCAAAGCATAGGCCTCTGATAAAGCAGTAAAGTTGCTCATTCTTCCAAGGACCCCATGAGAACATTAAGTAACCACAGCTGGAAAGAGGGGGGACCTTTTTATACAAGGTAAAATGAGGTCTCCCAACCATTAATGTTTTTACTCCATCAGATGACTGTAAAAAAAGACACTAGGTTTAAGTAAATTTAACCAAGAAAAAGAATATACATCAATTAATCTAAAATTAGGAATCATAAGAAACATAACAAAAATTACTAAAATGCCTGGTAAAAATATATAAGAACAGTAAGATTTCTTCCTATAAATATAGATCCAACAAAAATATGCTTATTCATTTTATATCCAGACAGAGAAGGTCATTAGATATATATTTAAATAAAAGCTCTAGTGTGAAGATCAGAATCAAAATCCAGATTTCCACAATAAACCAGGAGGTACCCAAGTCAGACATATCCCTCTGTAGACAATCTTTAAACAAACCACGGACCTTCTCGTGTGGTTTTGGTTCACCTAGCTGGCAAAAAGAACCACTGGAAAATAAGCAAAGAAAGTCATGAAAAATCGTCATGAATGGACTAGTGTAGGATATTCCAGAGATAAAAAACAGTGTATAGATTCCTCAAGGGATACAGTAATATTCAGCTAGAGTTGTCAATAAGCAAAGAAGGTTACACATTTTCATGGTACTCCAAAACAGCAATCATTCTCTTTTTAAGTTTATTTATTTAGTTCATGAAAGGGTGAGACCTCCAGAATAGTCCTCACACCACAATTCACCCCAGCCTCAGCCAGCCTGAATCATGAGTACGTATATCATGTATAGAAAGACCTTGGGAAAGTGCACCTAGGACCATCCCATGTAGGTTCAGCATCACAGAGCACTGTAATATCACTATGCCCCAGTCTGGCCCACATAAATCATTTCTGATGTTTCCTTACAGGGCAGCAAACTTATCCCATAAAAAGCCAAATAGTAAATATTATACTTTAGATTTTGTGAACTATTCAGTCTCACTCAACTCCACTGTTTTGGTGCAGTAGCATCAAACATTTCATAAATAAGGGGCCAGCAGGTGGTGTGGTGATTAAGACACTGGACTCCCACATGGCTTACCACAGATTGAGTGGCTTGAAAAATCACACCGAGTGTGTGAGCATGCATGCCCAAAATCCCAGGAGGAGAATGGATTGTGGTGTGGCCATCCCCCTTGGTGGGTGATCTCTCCCTTTCCCTCCCTCTCTCTCTCTGTCTCTCTGTCTCTCTCTGGTGAGTGCATATGCCTTAAAACAAACAAACAAAAAAAGCTTTAAAAAAATAAAAACTTTATTTGTGGATTCTAAAATTGAACTTTTTATACAATTCACATATCATGAAATAGTATTATTATTTTGAATTTTTTTCAACTGTTTAAGAACTTTTTATAACAGCTTGCAAGCTATACAAAAATAGAGAGCCTGTGCCAATACGTTTGCCAATCCAAGTTCTCTAATGTCCGCCGGTTGATCTGACTTCTGTAAGAGCCCTGCTCTTCAGTTACTATTCTGCCACTGGCCAGACTCACAAAGGTAATGGACTCCATCATTAAGTTCCTAATGAATCAGGGCTTAGAGTTTAAAAAACTTTCATCCAAATTCCCTTAACTTCTAATGATACTATGAAAAACCTAACCTTACTAGTGCACACTACCTTTTCTGTTCCCTATCACATTAGAATTAGTGGTAAATGCTTAACCAAATTTTTAGAAATCCCCCAACTACTTTCATAAAATAACAAAAATACCTCCATCCTATATGTATCACTAGCTTTCAAAGGTTCTATGAAAACATGGGGCCAGATGGTAGCCAGAGGTAAAATTTGACATTCTATGAGGCAACTGAACATGGGAAGGTTCCCAGTTTGGGTCCAGAAACATCACTGAGTATCGGAGGCATACGCTTGCCTATGATCTGAGGCTGGCTGAGGGCTGGAGGTAGTTTGAGGTGTCATGACCCTCAGTAAGCTGCTTTCTCTTTCTCTCTCTTTGTCTCTCTCATGAAAGAGATAAACTTTTTTTTTCCAATGGAAGATTTCCAAGTTTCCTCAATTATAGTATAAGCCAGAAAGCTTTCTACAAAGTGCACTCATAGCATAAAACCTAAGTAACAGAGCAATAGCTGGTTTGGTATGAGAAAGTCAGGCCCCATCAATCAACTATAGCCAAAAGAAACCTCTTGAGAAACAAGAAACTTAGATAACAATACTAACCGGACAGTTAACTAGTTTGGTTAGGCATTTCAGAACAGAATCACGGGGGCAAAATTAAGAAGTTTAGGTTTATGTGTTTATTTCTTCCATGATAGAGAGAAAAGCAACAGGCACTCTCTAGTAGGGTCCTCACACCATGATCCACCCCCAGCTCCAGCTCGCCAAGATCATGGGCACATATGTGTGTGACCAGTGGATACAAGAAGGCCTCAGGAATCAAAAGCAAGGTCTTCCCACGAGGCTTCGGCATCACAGAGCATTGCGTTACTGCTGCGCCATCATGGCTAGCCAGTAAGTTTAGATTACTTCCTTGTGGTTCTTTCCTAGCTCTAAGGTGCAGCAGTTCTATAACCAGCCAGGTGTTGATCACTACATCGGGCTTAGCTCTTTAAAGGCTTCAGCATATTTTCAGTAAAGTTCATGTGGATGGCATTTTTGTCTTGCATTATCCTTGAGATAAAAGGCAGATAATTTCCTCTCTACTCTTTTATCTCTGACTTTTTAGAAGGCCAATGAAAATGTACTTCTGATCGGAACAGGTGCTACCCTCTTAGAAAAAATCCCATCTTTATATAGATGTGATTCCAAAAGAAAATGTAGTAAAGTATAATTTTATAGTATTTAAGAAATGTTTCTAAAGAAACATTTGTGCCTATTGCAACTATAAGCTCCATGTTGTAGAACTTCCCTATAATGAAAACATAATTTCAAGTTTGTTTTTTTGTTTTTGTTTTTGTTTTTTTCTTTTAGAGAGGTTTTTGCTATAGGGCGTGTGCACTCGCCAGGAAGACAGAGAGACAGAAAGCGAGAAATCACCCCCCAGGGGGGATGGCCATGCCACAATCCCTTCTCCTCCATTCTCCTCTCGGGATCTTGGGCATCCATGCACCTGTACCCAGTGTGAGTTTAAGCCACCAGGTTCAGGAATCAAACCACAGTCGACTACATGGGAGTCCAGTGACAGCCATAATACCAATTGCTGGTCCCAATTTCAAGTTCTTTAGCTACCATAGAAGTTTCTCTTCAAAATTGCTTCAGTTTTCCCCAGTAATCACACCTTTGACCTATACAACCAACAATCCTGTCTGACTCTAAATCTAGCAGACCTGGATTTAGTCCCTACCACTGCTACTTAGGAACTTATGAAAGGCATCCAAGCCTCAGTGCCCTCGTCATCCTAAGAACAGAGTATTATTACACTTGGTTATAATAGAAATACACTTACATATATGATACATGATATGTATATATAATGGTGTATAAAAAATTGATGTGGGAAGACATCTGCAACACATTGTTAGGCAGGAGGAATCATTTTCAAAGCAATAGAAAAAAATACGGCACCATTGAAAAGTTAAAAAAAAAATCATACAGTGGAAAAATAGAAAATTGGCACATTTTACAACATGGATGAAACTTGAGGATTATGCTAAATGAAATAAACCAATCATAGAAGAAATACTATAGGGTTGGCCCCCTAGCCTATGATTAAGGGAGCTGGATCTTACATAGCCAACCAAGGTTGGAATCCTAACTTCAGTGTCTTGAAAAACACTGTGGGCATGTGTGCATGTATGCCCAGGTCCTGACAAGATGGAGAAATGGAGAAAAAGGGTATTACAGGGTGAGCATGCCCCACCAGGGGAGGCTTTCTCTCTCTCTTCCCCTATCTCTCTCTCTCTTCCTCCCCCTCTGTCCTCTGGCAATTAAAAGAAGAGATAAGTACTGTGTAATTCCACTTACATGAGGTACCTGAAGTAGTCAAATTCATAGATACAGAAAGTGAAATGGTGGCTGCCAGAGAATAGAGAGTTATTTGATAAATATAGAACTTCAGTTTTGTAAGAAAAAAGAGTGCTACAAATTGGTTACACAGCAATGTGCATATACTTAACACTAGCAAGCTATACACTTAAAAATGGTTAGGATGGTAAATGTTATGTTCTATATACTTTACCACAATTTCTAAAATTTTTAATAAACTTTAAGAATAAATTAGTATTGAAATCAGCAGTTGGCATAATGGCTATGTTGCTGGACTCCCATGTAGTCGACCGTGGTTTGAGTCCGGACTCAGTGGCTTAAACTCACACCAGGCACATGTGTATGCATGCCCAAGATCCCGAGAGTAGAATAGAGGAGAAGGGATTGCGGCGTGGCCATCCCTGCTGGGGGATGATTTCTCGCTTTCTGTCTCTCTGTCTTTCTCTGTCTTTCTGGCGAACCTATGTGCCGTATAGCGAAAACCTCTCCCAAAAATTAAATAAATAAATAAATAAATTCTTATTAAGAGAGATTTTTTGCTATAGGGCATGTGTACTCACCAGAGAGACAGAGAGAGAAAGAGAGAAATCACCCACTGGGGGGATGGCCACACAACAATCCCTTCACCATTCTCCTCTCAGGATTTTGGGCACACACACACATGTGCCCAGCATGAGTTTCAAGCCTACCAGTCTGGGACTCAAACTGCAGTTATCCAGTGGAAGTCCAGTGCCTTATCAAATAATTTTTTTAAAAAAAGCATACCCAAAAGGATATCTCTAGCAGTGGAATTACTAGTGAATTTCACTTTCTACTTTATACATTTTTTTTCACTGTTGCAAAAATAATACCAGTGTACTAGAAAAACATTCAATCCAAGGGGGAAAAGGCATTTATATTTTATTTGAGAAGTCTAAACAGCTGAGAAATCTAGCAGCAAAGGGACCAATCATCCTTGAAATATATTAAGATTAAATACCATAGCCAGGAATTTTATTTATTTACACACACACACACACACACACACACACACATACATATATATATATTTAGAGTTATAATAAGTGGCTAAGAGAATTATAAAGAATTGGTAAGAATTGTGTACATTTATTATTCTTACTGAAAAATAATAAACTTTAAATGGTAATTATGAAAGTTTATATAAATTTTAATCGTGAATAAAGATATTATAAAAATATAAAGAATTAAGATGTCATTGTTAAATCTAATGTCTAGCCATCCTTACTGAGTGAATAAATGAACAAATACGAAACAACTCCTTAAATCTCAGAAAATGCATAAATCACTTGGAATGGTGATTATGTTACACTGCTACTGGCCGATGACAGCACCCCAAAGACACAAGGAGCAGGAAACTGTACATTATAACGTATTAACAAGATGTAAGTTTGTGGGTGAGAGACCTGTAACATCTGTTCACCTGTGAAAGCTTTATTTTCCATAAAATACAGCCATCTTCCTTTAAAAAGGCTCACTATTAATCAGCCATGAAAATGGTATGAGGTGGTAGAAGTACCAGAAAGAAAGATCCACTTTTGGACTCTTTTTTGTTTTCGTTTTGTTTTTGGATTCTCCTTTAGACAACTTTTTTCTTCAGTTTACACAAACATGACCTAGGGTTGCTGTGAGGTTCACGTGAGTTGTTGGTAAAAATACCCATAAACAGTAAAATGACAGGAGTTAGTATTACTTATTATTAATTAAAACAGTACTACTAACTTTCGTAATAAGAAAACATCTCTGAAACATTTCTATGTATAATCTATGTATTTATGTCTAACAAACAAAATGCTCTTTGAATGTTAAAATGCCTAAAGGTAAAAGAAGAGCAAATATCTCCTTTGACCAAAACATTTTTTAATACAGTATTCTATCTCCTCAATTCAATTCGGACTTTTGTGTAAAAAAGCAGAAACACGTCCTAAATATTTTTATGAACCTAATTTATTTTTAAATTGGTGTTTGGGAATCCAGCATATTGTATTTTAAAACAGAGTCCCATGTTAGTCGCTGTTTCCACAGCCCATCAGCACTTAGGCAGGAAGTGTGATATGCAAAAATGGAACTGAATTGCATGGGGTCTATCAGTAATGTCCCTTAGCACTTTATTCAAAAGTTGACACACACGCAACTGTTACTGAAAACTAGAGATATTTTTATATTTACAATGACAACCAACGTGAGACAGAGAAGAGAACAGGAATCATTTGTGACTTATTATTACAGAAGATAATTAAGATAAAAGTGAAGTTAATCAAAACTAGGGCTAGATGAACAGCTTTTAGATTCCTTGTTCTGTACAATGTTAAAATAATGCTAGATTTTTATATTTGCCTAATATGATTTTCTAGCATCAAAAACTTGGCCCCATAATAAGTCTTAAGTAAATGATAATAAATAAAATGGAATGAAATTTTTAAATCATTTTATCAATATTATAGTGTATTAACAAATATATTCCACTTTCATAAAACCAGACTTAAAAGATCTGTCTTGGCCATTCATTAATAATGTAAAAGATGCTGGGAATGTGTGCATGGTTTTTTTGAAAGAAAAACAGGTTATATTTAAGACAGATAATATCAAAATGAACAAAATACAGAGGCCAGTGAACTTCCAGGCATTATATAGCACCAACATATTTAAGCAGAGCCATGTTTCAAAAATAGCCAAGGAAGTCAAAACATAAAACGTTAGGTTCCCACACACTATTTACAGAAACTAGTCCTAATTCCACTTGAAACACTATTATAGAAATACAGATTTAAATGTTAAAAATATTTTCTCCTATACAAAATAATTATAAAAGTTATCTTTTTCTTCATTTCTGTAGCTTAAACATTTTTTAATTAGGTACCATTTTTAAGTTATAATAAAGCGCTCACCTCTAAAGCATTACAAGATAAAAAGAAGAGCTCATAGACTTTTTTTAACACCAGCCATAAGGCATAAGTACACTGGATGTAAAATACAACATAAATGTAAAGAAAAAAGTTGTATTTATATAATCAAATGTTTATTTTCAGATTCTTGTCAACTACAATCAATGTTGACTAGAGATCAATTTCTTTCTTTCTTTCTTTCTCTCTCTCTCTCTCTTTCTTTCTTTTTTTTGAGAGATTTTTACTACAGGGAGCATGTGCTCACCAGAAAGAGAGACAGAAAGTGAGAAATCACCTCCCAGGGAGGGTCATGCTGCAATCCTTTCTCTTCCATTCTCCTCTCAGGATTTTGAGCACTCATGCACATGTTACCTGAGTGAGTTTCAAGTCACCAGATTCAAGACCACAGTCAACCACATGGGAGTCCAGTGCCTTAACCACTACACCACTTGCTAGTCCCTGGAGACTTTTTTTTTTTTAAGAGAGAGAGAGATTTGGGGGTTTTATTGGTTTGGCTTTTTTTTGGGGGGGTTATTGTTGTTTTTGGTGGGTTTTTTTTGCTACAGGTCATGTGCATTCACTGAAGAGAGGTGTTTTTTTTTTGCTACAGGTCATGTGCATTCACTGAAGAGACAGAGAGACAGAGAGACAGAACGTGAGAAATCACTCCCCGAGGGTGATTTTGCACATTGCAATCCCTTCCCATCTATTCTCCTCTTGGGATTTTGGGTATGCACACAGATGCACCCAGTGTAAATTTTAAGCCACTGGGTCTAGGATTTGAACCACGGTTGACTACGTGGGAGTCCAGTGATGTAAACATTACACCATCTGCTGGACCCATATTTCTTTCTTTTTTAAAAAATTATTTGTTTATTTTTATTATTTATTAGTTTGACCAGAGAGAAAGAGAGAGAGAGAGAGGAAAAGTGAGAAACCAAGCTGCTAGGTCTGGGACTCAAACTGTGGTTGGTCATGTAGGAGTCTAGTGCCTTCACTAATATGCCGCCTACCAGCCCTGGTCCATATTTCTTAAAGGTGAATAGGTTATTTAGGTAATTTGGGAGATAGTTCAATAATAGCTGTTTTCCCCAAGCACAAATCAAGAACTTGGTTGCTGGACCGGCAGGTGGCATGGTGCTTAAGGGTGCTGGACACCTACTTGGCTGACTATGGTTTAAGTCCCAAACCTGGTGGCTTTCTCTCTCTCTCTCTCTCTCTCTCTCTCTGTCCCGCTCTGGTCACATTTAAATAAATAAATAAATCGTTAAATAAAATAATTATTTTAAAAAAAGAACTTGGTTGCATAATTCCTCTTGATCCACTTAATTAGTGATAAAGTGTGTGGGATACAGAAACTTTTTGAACTTGGAGTCATGAAGACTGAGGTATTCATTCTGGTAGTTCATTTCAATACTAGAATATAAATGTATTTGTATGAATTGATGAAAATATAATGCTGGTAATTACATAAGATGACCCTAGGAAAGTTTTATTTACATATTTCAACAAAAGAAAAGAATTTTGGGAACCAGCAGTTAGCGTAATGGCTATGTCGCTGGATTCCCACGTAGTCGACCGCGGTTTGCGTCCCGGACCCGGTGGCTTAAAACTCACGCCGGGCGCATGTGCGTGCGTGCCCAAGATCCCGAGAGGAGGCGCGGGGGGC
>NW_006199814.1:1061454-1062426 GCF_000334495.1 Tupaia belangeri chinensis
AAACAAAAAACCCAAAAAAAAAAAAAAAAAAAAGAAAAGAATTTCCAGGAAAAACTGAGACAAACATGACCATGCCCCATTTATTGAGAACTTTAGTATTTGTTCGATGCTGAAACACTGTGGTAGAAATTCTCATATGTTCCATATCACAGGAATTTTCTCCATGCTGGCCATAACAGCATGATGTACAATATGTTAGAAGGCACTGAATCAACCAAGAGCTCTAAATGTTTTAAATGCCTATATTAACACAGTTTTTTTTTAAATTTCTACTGACTATTCATTTCTTTTCAACACATACAATGTATTTCTGAACTGCGAAGAGAGTAAACAAGCTATTTCATCCTTTCTCTGCAGAGAATTATCATGATGAAATGGAAAAATTCTGAGCAATTGGATACTACAAAAGTAAGGTCAAGGAATCCTTTGGCTATCTCCCTGGGCCTCTGTTCATCACCATTCAAAAAATCATTTTCAGAACATTGGGTTTTCCTCCATAATTTAACAATTTTACTGTATATATACAAAAGATAATCATTTGGTTCTGGTTTAAGTTACTCTGTCAAAAATATGTTAATCATTGGGCCAGCCCAGTAGTCCAGCAGTTAAACACTGTGGATGGGGAGCTGGACACCATATGGCTGACTGCAGTTGGCCTCCTTACCCAGCAGCTTGAACAAAACATCCTGGGCACATGGGCATGCATACCCCAAATACTGACAAGCAGAAATGGAGGAAAAATGATTGTGGCATGAGAAACTTTTTGAACTTGGAGTCATGAAGACTGAGGTATTCATTCTGGTAGTTCATTTCAATACTAGAATATAAATGTATTTGTATGAATTGATGAAAATATAATGCTGGTAATTACATAAGATGACCCTAGGAAAGTTTTATTTACATATTTCAACAAAAGAAAAGAATTTTGGGAACCAGCAGTTAGCGTAATGGCTATGTCGCTGGATTCCCACG
>NW_006199814.1:1062760-1093283 GCF_000334495.1 Tupaia belangeri chinensis
TCTCTCTCTGTCTGTTTGGCGAGCACACGCGCCCTATAGCGAAAACCTCTAAAAAAAAAAAAAAAAAAAGAAAAGAATTTCCAGGAAAAACTGAGACAAACATGACCATGCCCCATTTATTGAGAACTTTAGTATTTGTTCGATGCTGAAACACTGTGGTAGAAATTCTCATATGTTCCATATCACAGGAATTTTCTCCATGCTGGCCATAACAGCATGATGTACAATATGTTAGAAGGCACTGAATCAACCAAGAGCTCTAAATGTTTTAAATGCCTATATTAACACAGTTTTTTTTTAAATTTCTACTGACTATTCATTTCTTTTCAACACATACAATGTATTTCTGAACTGCGAAGAGAGTAAACAAGCTATTTCATCCTTTCTCTGCAGAGAATTATCATGATGAAATGGAAAAATTCTGAGCAATTGGATACTACAAAAGTAAGGTCAAGGAATCCTTTGGCTATCTCCCTGGGCCTCTGTTCATCACCATTCAAAAAATCATTTTCAGAACATTGGGTTTTCCTCCATAATTTAACAATTTTACTGTATATATACAAAAGATAATCATTTGGTTCTGGTTTAAGTTACTCTGTCAAAAATATGTTAATCATTGGGCCAGCCCAGTAGTCCAGCAGTTAAACACTGTGGATGGGGAGCTGGACACCATATGGCTGACTGCAGTTGGCCTCCTTACCCAGCAGCTTGAACAAAACATCCTGGGCACATGGGCATGCATACCCCAAATACTGACAAGCAGAAATGGAGGAAAAATGATTGTGGCATGACCACGCCCCACTGGAAGTTGCTTTTTCTTTTCCCCAACTTTTCTGGAAATTAATATGTATATATGTGTGTGTGTGTGTGTGTTTACTCATACCAGTCAGTATCCATCCCATTCAAAATTCCCTCTTAAGAAACAGTTTTTAAGCCTTTCAGTAAAAGATGGGAGAAACATATTCTAAGGAACTAACTCAGTAAGCGAATCTGACACTGTAAAAGAAAAAGTATATAGATTACATGTTATGGACGTGCATAATTTTTTCATTCAATCGCTCAGGAGGGAAATTTTGCTTTCAGCACATGCAAACACACACACACACACACACACACACACACACACACACACACATGAGTTACCACTATAACCGTTAGGAAGCTAGCAGAGATTCTACATTGCTGATCAATTTGAAATAGATTGTACTGAAAAGATACCATGTTGAAAACTTGAGTAATTAATGAAGCTTGTAAACATAAGCAAACATTACATAAAAACAGCAATGTATTAGAAACTTGAAATCCAAAAATAATAGATCTTAATTGATCTTCACCAAAAATTGCTCAGGCAAACATCAATGTTCAAGAATATATGTTCACAAAACAAGATGTCTTTTCTGGGGGCCGGCAAGTGGAGTGGAAGTTGGAGACACTGGACTACCACATGGCTGACTACAGTTCAAGTACCGGACCTGGTGACTTGCTTTCTCACTTTCCCTCTCTTGCTCTGTCCCTCTCTGGTCATATTTAACTAAATAAATAAAGTTAAATAATTCTTAAAAAGAGTTTCCATATAGTTCCATTATATTTGCCTTGGTTTTTTTTTTTGTTTTATTTTGTTTTTTGAGAGAGATTTTTTGCTATTGGGCGCGTAAGCTCGCCAGAGCCACAGAGACAGAAAGACAGAAAGCAAGAAATCACACCTGGGGGAACGGCCACACCACAATCCCTTCTCCTTTCGGGATTTTGGGCATGCACGCACATGCACCAGGTGTGAGTTTTAAGCTGCCAGGTCCAAGATTCAAACCGCGATCAACTACATGGGAGTCCAGCGACATTAACCATTACACCATCTGTTGGTCGCAGTCTTTAGTCAAAATAGAGATATCAGATTAAGAACAGGATAAGTATCCTGCCATTTACTACAGCATTGAGAGGAAAAATAAGGTGATCATCTTTTCCTTTTTATGTAGCCCCTATACTGACAATAATATTATTATCAGCCTACCACCTATAATCACAAAAATGATAATAACAACAGTAACACCAGACTATATCAAAAAATAACCTCCAGAAAAAAAAAAATAAAAAAATAACCTCCAGTTACAATGACAGTCACATAACACCCATCTTCCTCCAAGCTTGCCCAGGAACAATCTCAAAGACTTGTAAGCTCTGTTAACAACCTCAGGAATTGTTTCTGAAAATACCATTACCTGACCCCTGCACTTTTATCACCTTACTAATAGTCCTTTCTGTAACTCACACAGACATAAAGCCTCTCCTTCCAGCTCATTTGTGAAGTGAAAGGTTCCTTTCCAGGAAAACAAACACCTGAGCTCCAGGGACCATAACAGAAAACAAGAGTAAAATTCCACTACACTTAGCACAGATAGTTCTCTTTTCTGCTATGTTCTTTCAGGAAGAAATACACTATGAAAATACACATGTTCTCCTACATAATAATATAAGTAGTTTCACTTGATTTCTGAAGTGGAGATAGGCAAATACCACTTGGGTACACTTTCAAATGGCAATGATTAGGTTTCCTGCTTTCTTTCCTTCATTTGTAGCAGAATCATTTTTCAATCATCCCTATGAATTTTTATACACAGTAGATAAAATGCCAGTTTCACTGTTTCTGCTCTAAACAAATGCCTATAGCTTCTTCAATGCTTTCCAACATCAATATTAAGATGTTCATCTAGTTTCTTGGTGCTGAAAAGGAGTCCTAGCTTCACAACATAAAAGGCTATAGTACAGAATACATCTTAAGAAGCTTTAGAGAATACCTACCAGACGTCTGAGTTCAGAAAAGACATAACCCTTTAGATACTAGAATTTCTAATTTTTAATATAACTCTTACCGTGGCAAAGATCCAACAGTATTTCTCAATGAAGGTGCTATGGGCATTTTAAGCAGAATTAACACTACAGTTAACATCCTTGGCTCCTAGACATTGAAGGCTAGTACCACTGACCAGTCATTGTGACAACACAAAGCCCCCACACACATTTCCACATGGGCCCCTAGTGGAACAGGGCTGCCTTCCAACCTTAATATGCATTTCCCTGCCATCAAAGTCACTCAAAGCTCCAAGGAAGCTTCTCTTAATAACTCAGTATTTTTAAAGACTGCCAAAGAGATGCAATGATGACATGAGATACAGGACTAATCCCTAAAGGAGCTCTTAAAGAAGCTGTTTGAAACAGTCCAAAGATCATTTTGCTTTTAGATCACTTATTTCTCCTCTCATAAAGGTATTACTGCTAAGCCTCTGCCGTCCAGTACAGTAGGAGCTCTCTACAGATGGCTATTTAAAATTTATATTAATTAAAATTAAAAATTCAGTTATGCAGTCACGCCAATCACATGAGCTCAACAGACACCATGTTATAGAACATTTCCATTATGTAGAAAGTTCTATTGGACAGCACTAGTCTAAAACTTCTGTTTTTAAGAATTTTAATTTATTTATTTTACATTCATTCACTGTACATCATCACAGCATACAAAAAGAGATTTCTCTTCCAGAATACACTGTATATTGGCTTAATCAATAATACTACTATACATGTTATCTGTCATCAATGAGTAATTCTTCCTTTCTTTTTTTTTTTTTTTTCTTTTTTTGGAGAGGTTTTTGCTATAGGGCACATGCATTCACCAGAAAGAGAGAGAGAGACAGCAGAAAGAAAGCAAGAAATCACCTCCAAGAGGGGATGGACACCCCACAATCCCTTCTCCCTCATTCTCCTCTCGGGCTCTTGGGCACACACATACACACGCCCAGTGTAAGTTTAAGCCACCAGGTCCGGGACTCAAACTGTGGTCGACTTCGTGGGAGTCCAGCGACATAGCCATTACGCCAACTGCTGGTCCCTTTTTCTTGTTTCTTATACATTTTGCATTTTTCCCCTTGATTCCCTACTTCTCACCCTTTGCCATTTCCCAACCTCCTCCCACACTGTCTCTGCTATGTACAGTTGCTTAAGCATATGACTTGCCACATCAGTGCCATTTTGAGGCACAGACATAGAATTCAGTTCATTTTCAAACTCTAACACTGGCTCTCAAACAAAATTCCAGGAAAATGCATCATTAAAACAGAAGCTTCAGTATTAGAATAACTTGTTTAGTATCTACAGAATGGATCATCCTCTCTACACAACAGATAGTATCTCCTAACCAAGCTATTCTACAGGCAATGTCAATCAGTGAAGTAATACTAGGCACATACTGAACCTTCCTTTCTTGTCTCAATATCTACTAAGGGCTAAATTTTGTTTTATAAACAAAAGGAAAATGTCCCATGATTGATACGCCCTTCACAAGGTTTTGTGTAGCCTTGTGGGGCCACAGAGGTATAGGAGTCTACTGGTTCCACCCCAACTCAGAGCTGTTCCATCTCATGTTTTATATGTCACTGAGTACTTTTTCTCAAGGACTTGTTGTTCACACACCTTGGAATTGTGCCCAAGATGGGGCCTAGGAAGTCAGACCCCAAGTTCTATAAAATGTTTAGTATATAAATTCTTGAGAAAGCATTTGATAAGGCTGTAAAAGTATTTTTGCTACCTCTTTAGTAAGTGAAGATGAGGGCAGCGATTCTGTTGTGAATTCCTTGTAACCTATTGTTCTCCTATTTGACGTACCTAAGTTTATTAATAAGCCTACTATTTTAAAAAAGATATTCCAGTCTCAAGTACTTTGGTAGGCAGTGCAGCACAAGCATGCCTGAGTGGCATTGCTGATTCACTACAAACTGATCAGCTCTGAGATCACAGACAGACTGCAATGGCAAGCCATAGTTGCTGTCTGTAAAATGCAAGAAAGATGATCATGCAAATTGCCTAGCACATCGATGGGCATAAAGTATTTTGTGAATGTTACTTTGGCCTTTGCTGTTCCTTCTGCCTGGAACACCTTCCCCCTGATAGTGCACAGAGCAGCTCCACTTTTTTTAGGTCTCAATTTAAATCACTTTCTTAGAGAGGTCTTCCCTACCCATTCAGGTTCAGGATATGTCTCTGTTTAGTTCTTTCCTACTACTGATGATCTATAAAGACTATAAATATTAGCTTAGCTCTTACCAGTTCACGATCAGTTTTTCTCACCTGAAGGTAAGTTCCATGAGAATAGTATATCCCAAGAGAACAGCACAGTGACTGGCACATAGTAGATGCTCAGTTTAAACTTGACAGATGAATTAATGAATTTCTACATTAAACAAAGTTGACTTCCCCTCCTACGAGACCGCTCCTACTTTTCCAAGCATATTTACCTCATGTCTCTTCTAGAGGGCCATAAGGGATGTGGCATTTCTCCACCTTAATGGTGATAGAAATCTTTTCTTATGGAAAAATCTTCATAGCTTCAGAACTAATGTGCTATGGGAAAAAATTCAGCTATAGATACCCATTTAGTTGTACACTGTTAAATATAAATAATATCCAAATGTCATCTAGGGATTTTATCCACCTATCTTGGCAAAAGGGGGTCAGTTACTCATTTGCACCATAAAAAAAAAAGAAAGAAAGAAAAAGAAAAAAGAAAAACACTGAAATACCTTCTGATCTCTCTAGATTTAAAAAGAATAATGAACCTTTTTAAAAAATGATTACTAATAGACTAGAAGAGAGAACACAATAAAAAATCTATATCCTGCCTGGTTAAAAACTATATCTACATAACCAGGACCAGCAGTTGGCATAATGGCTATGCTGCTGGACTCCCATGTAGCCGACCAGAGTTCAAATCCCAGACCCGGTGGCTTAAACTCATGCTGGGCACGCATGCATGGGTGCCCAGGATCCAAGAGGAGAATAGAAGAGAAGGGATTGTGGTGTGGTCATTACCTCTGGGGGGGGCGATTTCTAGCTTTTTGTCTCCATCTCTCTGTATCTTTCTGGCAAGTATACTCACTCTATAGGAAAAAAAAATTAAAAACCTTTATCTACATAACCAACCCTGATATGATGAACTAACACTAACAAGTTCATATTATCTACCCCCCAGCTCAACTCTACAAAAGTTGACAGGCTATTTAGTTCAATTTCTTAGTATTTCTCAAAACATATTACTGCATGTTTAGACACATGTGTCAAATATAAAGAACTGGGAAGGTGCAGAGTTAATATTAGAAATCAAAAGGTGGAAGAAATATCAGCTTCTTATGGAGGTAAAAAGGGACAGGAATCCCAGTCTAATCGCATATCATCACAAAAAATCCAAGAGGCCATATATCAAACAAGAAAAATTATACACTAGCCCACCAGTGTGTTTTATTAAGCCCAAATAATATTTACATTTTTTAAATTAGTTGCTGGTGTTTGTAAATTAGAGAACTTAACACAAAAATGACATTCCCAATGTTCCTTGAAAAGTTAGAAGATATGGTCTACAGATGACCTACATTCCCCAATAGCAAAAACTGACCAGAATAAATAACTCATTGCTACCCCTACTGTTGGCCTCTGAGTTTGCAACTCCTGGATAGACTCAAAATTGAGATCCACATCATGAGCTGAATACCAGGAATCAGAAAGAAGCAAGCACAACTAATAAAAATGAGAGTATTACAGGGGAGGGGCCAGCAGGTGGCATGGTGATTAAGATGCTGGACACTCCCACATGGCCAACCACGGTTTGAGTCCCAGACCTGGTGGCTTGCTTTCTCACTCTGTCTCTCTCCACCCCCCTTCTCTCACCAAATTAAAAAATAAACAAATGAATAAATAAAATTCAATCCATAGTTCTTTTAAAAATAATAATAAAAACACTAGGGTATTACAGTATACAATGCCACCCATCCTGTTCTGTGAACCAGCTCACTGCTTACTCAGGGCAGTTTTCTATAGGCTCACAATCAACCACTTGCCCATGCCAGCTAAGGCTTGCCTATCACCTTCCTGTGCATTACCGTCATGTCCCCAGCAAGTGTTTATTCCCTTACTTGGCATTTCACACTTGTGATGAGTGTAATAATAATAATGCCTTTCATTTGTGGCAACATGTTTTAAAAGCTTTTTGGGAAACCTAGATACGTATATGTGTACACAATCAGAAAACTTAGCTCAGGGTGCTGAAAGCTAGCATTATTATTCCTAACTTGTCAAAGGATGAGGACACAAGTCATTACATAGTCACTCACAGGTAAGGGCAGAGCCATGACAAATACCCAGATTTTCTAAACCGGTGGATTTTTCCTCTCTTCCAATTATCCCCTAGGTTTTGTTATGTGTATTATGTGTTAGGGTCCGGGCAGAAAGCTGAAATCATACACAGATTTGAATACTTTGAGAATCTAATAAAGGAATTACTTCTCAGTGTGTGCAAAGGGCAGAGGCTTTAGTGGAAGAGCATAGGCAGACTCACTCTTCCAAGACCTCCAATCTTCTACCAGGATTTTTTGCGTATTCACTACGTCCAACCAGAAGACAGAGCCAAGACATCTGACAGAAAAAGTCTGTAGTAATCACCTCCCAGGGCAAAAAGAAAGGGCAAAAAGGTTGAAAAGTGAATCTCATAGAGTAAACAGAAGCTGAGTGATACATCATGCAATTACAAATTTTCTCAGCATCTATTTCCCAACAGAGCAACCACTGCTAGCAGCATTTCAGGTTCCACAATTACATATTTACTTCTCTTTTTGATTATGGTCACTAAGACAGACCTCCTCAATGTCACAGTATTCTCTCTAAGACCTTAATGAATTCATTTTTTTAAGAGATTTTTACTATAGGGTGTGTGCACTTGCTGGAGAAACAGAGAGACATAAAGCGAGAACTCACTCCCCTGCAGGGGATGGCCTAGCCATGATCCTTTGTCCATGCTCTTCTCGGGATTTGGGGCATGTACGCACACACACCCAGCGTGAGTTTTAAGCCACCTGGTCTGAGACTCTAACTGTGGTCAAGTACATGGGAATCCAGCAACATAACCGTTATGTCATCTGCTAATCTCAGTGAATTCATTGTTATTAGCCTTGAGTATAGAGATATCACCAAAAGTTTTCTTTTCATCAACAAACATTGTGTCCCCTGGTTTCTCCTTTTTCTGGAGGGAAATAAACTCTTTCATGTATGTAGTAGATTCTATTCCAAAAATCACATAATTGTTCCTCAAAGAGTTAAACTTGCTTCCCTAATGATTTGTTGTTTGTTATGCATTAAAATCACTGGTAAACTAGACGTTACATTTAAGCAAAAGATTATCTCCTTAAGTTTCTTCCATACCTTTGGAAAGATGTCTTAAATCTCAGAAACATAAATATATTTTATTTACTAATCAACCCCAAAACACCCTCCAATCTAATATTTACTTCAGGAGAAAATTTAGAATTTTGAAAACTTTGTGATAAGTGAAATAAGTGGGTAAGAAACTAGCAAATATTGGGGAGCTGGGAGGTGGCACTGTGGTAACACTGTTAAAACTGACCCACATTGGAAGATTCTGGGTTTGCATCCAGAGACCCCTCTGAACATGCTGGGTACTTGCATGCCCATGATCTGGTGCTAACTGGAGCTGGGGGTGGACTGCAGTGAGAGAATCTCTTGGGGGCGACTGTCCCTCTGTCTCTTTCTCAGTCTTTATTTAAAAATAAACACGCTTTTAAGAAAGATAAATATCTGACACTAGTTCCTAGTATAGTCAAATTCACAGAGACAAAATGAATGCTGGTTGGCAAGGGCTAGGAGGCAGGGGGAGTAAGAAGCTAGGGATTAATATTAAGTTTCTGTTGCAGAACATGATGAAGTCCTAGAGATAGATTATGACAATGGTTGCACAATAATGTGAATATACTTAATGCCACCAAACTATACACTTAAAATGGTTAAAATATTATATATATATATATATATATATATATATATATAAACTAAGTCAAAACATCCATTTAGTATCTTTGCTACTGCCTCCCCCTTTTTTTTCTCAGAGTGTGCATGAGTTTCCCAGAGAGAGACAGAGACAGAATGAGAGAGAAAGTGAGAAAGCAACCCCTGTAGGGCACTTGATTCCTTCTTCTCCATTCTCCTCTAAGGAGCTTGGGTCCACACAAACATGCACCCAGCATGTTTCTCAAGCCACCAGGTCCAGGATTCAAATCTCACAGTCAGCCACGGGGGATCCAGTGACCTTAACCACCACATCATGGGTTGGCCCACACTTGGCGCTTTTTCAATCTGAAAACACCTTTTACAATACAAAGAGTACCACTGATTCCCTAGTCAAATTTCTGTCTTCAAGGTATTTCAAATCCCTCAAGGTATTAGAAACCTCGAAGTTTCTACATAATCAGGTTCAATTTCATGCCTCAAAAATTAACTCAATTTCCCCTATACCTAGCATCCATTCTGAGAATAAAAGCTCCTATTATCCCTTGGAAACAATCTTTAGATCATTATGTTCCTGGTCCATGCCAAATACTGACATTTCGAAGATGATTAAGTTGAAATGTTCTGTTAAATGTTCTGTTCTGTTATCCAAAAGTTCAGTTAGTGGGAGATACAAACTTGGTTGGATATCATCTGTGCTTCCCCAAATTCAAGCAGGTATATTGCTTCAAAGAAGGCAAGCATCCGAGTGGAAAAAGTCATAGCCTAAGAGCTTATTTGTAACAGCTCTTACTGGAAACCACCCAAATGTACATCAACAGTAGAATGGATAAACTCTGGTCATAAAATGGAGCACTATCCAACATTAAGGATGAGCAAACAATTGATACAAGATAATAAGTGAAACTTACACAAATAATGTTCACAGACGAAAGCCAGACAAAGTAAATGAACACTATATTTATTCCACTTATATCAAAATCAAAATAGGTAAAAACATAATGCCAGAAGCTAGTAACCTTTGAGCAGTAGCTTAGGTCAGAGTTACTGATCAAAAAATGAAAAAGGCCTCCCGAGAGCTGGCAATGTTCAGTTTCTTGATCTGGGACACAGTGACATGGTTTGTCATTTTGTGAAAATCCATCTATTTCTGGTCTTTCCTCCATAAATATTACATTCAATTTCAAAATCTACTTTAAACATTTTCTGCTCTTATTTAAGGGGGAGGGAGATAGGCATAAAATATATAGTATATCAGATGATGATAAGCACAATAAAAAGAAACTAAAGCAGGAAAGGGAATAAGGAGTCCTAGGGCATATGGATGGTATAGAAGGGAAATTTGTAATTTTTAAAGGTCAAGAAAGACTGAAGTGAGAAGGTGACCTTTGATTAGAAACCTACTAAGGGTTTGGGTGTGGTCCATGTGGTTTTGCGGGGGGCAGCAGAGAACACACCATTCAGCTTGTGCTTGTATACTGCTATTGAAAACGATAACAGTTTATATCTTGGGTTATATAACACCTATTATCAAAATTAATTCATCCTTTTTTCTTTGTTATTGTGTCTTCTAGAAAATGTAAAGTTTAATATGTGGCTCATGTGTGGCTTGTATATCACACCTCTATTGGCTAACATCACACCACATTACACAACCACTGAGGACAAGGTGTTATCAAAGCCATTTCCGGGTCCCTTACGGAGCCCACAGCTCAGTAAACCAGCAGGTATTTGCTGGATAAATAAATAATGTATGTTTTCACAGTACTGGTCTCCAAAGGCGTCATTTTTAAAATGTGTTGTTTCAGAAATGCATTCTGAGGCATTTTGTTGATTATTTAAAGTAGTTTTGTCTTTTGGCTGATTATTTTAGTATCCTTTTTAGAGATCACAATTTATTCCTCCGATACTTCGTTGAAATACAACCACCATTTTAAACACTAACCTCCAGGATTTCAATAGTTACTATAGAGACATTTCAAAATTCAAGAAAATAAGAAATCTACTGCTTTATCTTTTAAAGAGTGCCCTCTAGTGCTGATAAAAATTATTAGAATAAATACATAAATCCAATAAGATCAATTAACTTTATAATAAAATCGAAAAGAAATTGAGACAGCCCCATGGCCTAGTGGTTAGAAGCGTCAGATCCCACATGGCTGACCATAGTTCAAATCCCAGTCCTAACAGCTTGAAAAACATACCAAGCACATGTGTGGCATGCCTCAAATCATGACAGAATAGAAAAATGGAGAAATTATGAGAGCTTTCTCGCTCTCCCACTCGGTCTCACTCCCTCTCTCTCATGAGTTCATATGCCCTCTAGCAATAAAAATAAGAAATTTTAACTATAAAATATAAAGACTCAGTAAAACAGAGTAAAAACCAAATGCTGCATATAGCTAAAATATTAGCCTTAAGTGAACTAGTCTAAATGAAAGGAACTTGGGACCAGCAGGTGGCATAAAGGTCGAGGTGGCTGGATCCAACATGGCCACCTGAACAGTTTGAGTACCAAACCAGGCACTTGAAAAAGACTCTGGGCCCGGTGTGTGCATGCTGAAAATCCTGAGAAAGGGTGAAGAAGGGGTTGTGGCGGGACCACCCCCAGTGGGTGATCTCTCACTTTTCCTTCCCGCCCCCTCTCTCTGCCAAGTGTATGTGGCCTATAACAAAGCTAATAAAGGAAAAAGAACGAAAGGAACTTGAAGAGAAAATATTCTCTAGTGTCATTTTTTAAATGTCAATAAATATTCCATTTTATAAAACTGGGTAAGCCTATACCAAATTTTATTAGTTTTACTCCACAGAGACCCAAAAAGACATTATGACCACCAGATTAATGAAAGAAACTAATGTATCTGGGAAATAGGCAAATTCAGGAAAATATCTGGGAGGATGTCTATAGAATTCAAAAACATTTCAATTGCTTTGAATTTTACAAATCAGAACAAGGGTTAAATAATTCATAGCAATAGGAGAAGCTTTTTAGAAAGTAAGAAGAGGTGTAATTATGGCAGACGATTCCTGGTACCAGAGTGAACCAGACTCCAAAAGTACCTAAGAGAAGCCCTGGTGACAGGCTTCCTGTGAGGGCCATGTCTGGACAAGTAGTAAGGTCAGTAATGGCTTTGCAGAACTGGGAGCTGACTGCAACCTTACAGGAAATCAATATGGATGAAGTTCAAAGGTGGTGCAGAGTTCAAAACAGAGGTCAGTTTTCAGTGACAAGAAAATGGGGCTAAGCCGAGAACATCAAAGGAGAAGCAGTTGTCTTAAACAGCCAGACCAGAGATCAATATGGCAAGTCCAAAGGCCCAAGGAGGGTGCACGTAAGGATGGCCATTCCCAGTGAGCCCACTCCTGCCAGTGCCTCCTGCCTTAGCCACATCCAGCTTCAGGACTCCTTCAGGACTCCTCCAGAACCCAGCTAGATACCTAAGGATAAAAAATGCCAAACTCATGTAGAGGGTACTATACATCATGCTAGCACTTACTTATGGCTTGGAGCTCTTCTTTGGAGTTACTGAGAATGGTGATGAAGGGAGATTTTATAGAAGCTCCTGGGCAGTGGCTAATGGCCTGCTGAAAAACAGAGACCTAAAAGGAGACATACTGAAGGACTGGTGGTGAGGAGGTGGGAGAACAGAATGTGGACGGGCAGACTATTGAAAGGCGCAGGAGGAGAACACACGCGTAAATTCTCACCAGAAGGCGGGACTACAGAAGTTCTGAGTCAGCCTTCTCAGTCTCTTTTGCTAGTTCTTCTTCTTCCCCATCTCCTTGGGATAGGAAGTCCCAGAAAATAATTTAAGTTCTCTTCTCTATATTCACTTCTTTAGTAATCACATCTAATTCCATGACTTAAAATACTACCTACAAATGTGTCCAAAATCTCTCTCTCTTTATCTCCAGACTCATACGCAACTACCTACCAGGATATCCTTCTGAATGTCTGAATATCTCCAACTTAATACATCCCGAACTAGTCTTCCCCCAAAACTTGCTCCTCCTTTCACTCACACTAGCATTCCCACTTCATGTGTCTCCACTGGAGTTGGGAACTGGATGTTCTCTCCAAAGAATTTGATACTTAGCAGTGACTTTAAAATAATAATAGAAGGGTGGGGGGAAGTAGCTGGAATTCATTCATTCATTCTGACATCGGCATCCTGAGAAAACTAGCCATTCATCCCCGCCATGGATCCCCAGAGATACTCTAGATTTTGTTCTTTTTATAATCTATTCTTCAGCTTTTCACTAGATTCTGATTTTTTTCACTTTTCCTTAAATTAGCCAGAGTCAGTTTCTGCTGTTTGCCAGTCAATGCCCTAACCTTGTACAAGCTCTCAACTCAAAGATTCCGCTTCACTGATTTTCAATGTGCCACAGACTCTGCCTCCATTCTTCCTTCCACTTACAGTGAGGGTGTAAAGGCAAAGTCATCCCACTTTCAACTCTAACAGACTCTAATCACATACCCAAAACTGTTCTGGCTACTAATCAAGAAATTCTAAAAATTAAAATTATCTTTCACCAAAATTTTTGTTTTCAAAGTGGTCATGTCAGCTCTTTCTAGAAAACACAATAAATAAGAAATCTTTAACAGGATTCCCCCTGCAACTCATCTAAAGTAGTCCCATACCACAGATTCTGATAATCCTTTCTCCTATGATCCCAACAATCTCTGACCTCAAACACAATTAATCGGGCCTAATTTCTTTGTTTGGGGGGGGGAGACTTTTTCTATAGGGCATATACACTCAGTGGAGAGACAAAAAGCAAGAAATCACCCCCGGGGGGAAGGCCATGCCTCAATCCCTTATCCTCCATTCTCTTCTCAGGATTTTGGGCACACACACACACGCACCCAACGTGAGTTTCTAATCAAATGGTGGTCTACCGTGTGACAGTCCAGTGCCTTAACCATGACACCACCTGCTGGCCCCCAATTAGGCCTAATTTCATGAAAGAAAGGGACTGTTTCCTCTCTACATCCCCATGTGCAATGTGCTTGATAAATGTTTGTTAAATAACATAAACTATGCTTCACATTTTTTTGTATCATTACCACACTTCAAATGGTGTTTTGGGTTTCTTTTTTTTGGGGGGGGAAAGATGTTTGCTATAGGGTGCATATGCTCACCAGAAAGACAGAGAGAGAGAGAGACAGAAAGCGAGAAATCACCCCCCTGGGGGGATGGGCACACCACAATCCCTTCTCCTCCATTCTCCTCTTAGGATCTTGGGCACGCACGCACACGTGCCCGGCATGGGTTTAAGCCACCGGGTCTGGGACTCAAACCACAGTCGACTACATGGGAGTCCAGTGATGTAGCCATTATGCCATCCGCTGGCACCCTAAAATGATGTTAATTACTGGGTCAGGATAGTGGCACAGAAGTAAAACATAACCCTCTATGAGGCAGACTCACATAGGAAAGTTACCAGGTCACATCCAGAGATCTCTCTGAGTATGCTGGGTACACATATGTCCATAATCTGGACTGGCTGAAGCTGAGGGTGGATCACAGGGTCAAGACCCTGTTGAGAATGCTGTATCTCTGTATCTCTGTCTGTCTCTCTCTCATAGAATAATGGAATGAACTTCAAAAATGATGTTGGGGAAGGCCAGCAGGTGGCATGGTGGTTAAGGGTGCTGGACTCCCATAAGGTCAATCCATGGTTTGAGTTCTGGATCAGGTGGCTGGCGACCTGCTTTCTCACTTTCTCTCTCTCTCTCGCTCTCTCATTCTGTTCCTCTCTGGTCAAATTTTAAAATAATAATAACAAGTAAGTAAATAAATACAGTTAAATAATTCTTTTTTAAAGAAAATGATGTTGAGGGACCAGCAGATGGCATAATAGTTACTTCACTGGATTCCCACATAATCGACCACAGTTCAAGTCCTAGACCCGGTGTCTTAAAACTCATTCCAGGTACCCATTTGTGTATGCCCAAAATTCTGAGAGGAGAATGGAGGAGCAGTGATTGCAGCATGGCCATCCTCCCAGGGGGTGATTTCTCACTTTCTGTCTCTTTGTCTCTCCAGCAAAAAAATCTCTCTTAAAAAAAATGATGTTGATTATCTACCACAAGTATATCTGAGTGTGAACTATCTGCTAAGTTTCTCTAATCATACTGAAAAATCAAAAGGAAGATACAGAGGTCTACAAATTATTATCTTGATAGTTCTAACTAATTTATGAGTTAGCCTAGATCCAATTTCATGCACATCTCCAAAATATAAATACTATATTTAATTCTTCCCATCTCATTCCTTTTGTAGTAAGTATTTTATGTTTAAGCTTAGGGGTTGGGAATTATATGGGTCAACAGAATGATCTAAAAGAACTTGAAAATTCTAATCTACCTTTTGCCCTTACCCTACAGTTTAGCCTTAAAATATCTCATCAACAGGGTGAGCAAGAGCGTCAATTTCACTATGCAATTCTTATAGATGAACAAGACGTGTGTTTGCCCAAAATACCATAACTTATTATATAAGAGAGTCTCACAAATACGTGAACAAGCACCATCTAGTGGCATTTAAAAAGTACTCTAAATAAATAGTTACCATTGTCAGTAGATCTAAATTATCTACCAAAATACAAATCATGGACAGTTCTTGTTCAGGAACCAATTTTATTAACAAATGTAATAATCATGAAGCTAATAAATCAAGAGTACGGTCTGCATTAAAGTAAAGCCTAAGACTGAATGGTGATTAGGACAGTCCAGGTTCAGCTATTTTAACATGCTTGCATGAACCTCTTCGACTCAGAGCAGAGGGAAGCAAACGATGTCTACAATCAGCTTTCACTCTGCCACACGTGTCAAGCACACTGGCATACACTCCGTGTCATTTAATCATCACAGCCACCTACTGAGGGAGTCATTAAAATCTCCATTGTACAAATGAAGACACTGACTCTGAGATATTAAATAATGTATCTAACGTCATATAGACATTACGTGGTAGAGTCACCACCCCATCTACCCCACACCTACTACTGGGTCCTTGAGAAAAAAATAAAGTAATACAATCGGTGACATATGTGTGATCTCACTGAGCATTTAGTTTAGGCCACATGAAATAGACACTAACATGAACAAGTCAGATGTGCTGCTTGATAACAGATAATCCCTCAGACTTTGAGATTACCCAGACTGGTAGTTGAATCTACCTTAATCCTGAGCATGGTGAAGAGCAGTAAAAAGATCATGGACTTCGGTAGCAGGCCTAAGCATAAACCAGGGTTAGCAAACTATTAACTGAGTATCTCCCCATGGCAGTGCACAGGGCCAGGGCAGGGACACAAGGGTAACTGGCAGACACATCCTGCCCTCACGGATACTGCAATCCTGCCTTGAGTAACTTTCTGTCTGTGGAGAAGTTGACAAGTAAGTCAAATGCTGTGAGAGGATACTTAACCTATAACGTATTAGGCACAAACTAGAGAAGATTCCTATAAACCAGGAGGGGGAAGTATTTAAAAACATGCCTAAAGTTAGACTTGTGTTCATAGAAATGTATATATCAGCTGTGTTTGCTATGAAAATATTTAGATTAATTAAGACCTTTAGTAATTCAATAAAATGTGGGGGGGAAACAGTATAGAAAGTAAACATAGATACCAGAGACAGTGTGGGAGCAGAGTGGGAGATGGCAGAGGATAAGAGACAGGAAATCAAGGATGGGGGGAAAAAAGCAAAACATACAGGAAACAAGAAATGGAAAATTATTTGTTGACAATAACATGTTTGTTGATGTGCTTGATTGAGACAATATACAGTGTACTCTGGATGGAAAATCTCATTTTGCATGCTATAATGATGTACAGTGAATGAATGTAAATAAATAAATTTAAATAAAAAACAATCCCCTTCACAAGTGAGGCCATTATCAATTATTCATGCCATCTTTCAACAGTTTCGCCTTCCTCTGAAGCACACACATCCACAGGCACACAAAGCTGAGATAAATATGTGCCAGCTGGAACTTGCGTGCGAACCGCTGCTTTCCAGCAAACACGCTGTTTGCGATGAAGTACAATTCCGCAGGTCCTTATATCATCACAGAATTAGATCAATTCCCTCTTAAGAACTGGACAATGCCACAGATAGATGATGGCATAGCTTAATGGAAGACGAAAAGTCTTTAGAGCCAAAAAGAAACAGCTATTGAAATTCTGAGTCTGCAGTAACTGATTAATAGATCATTTGGATTATTCCAATTTAAAAAAAAAAAGAGTAAGGAAATGGGAGGTTGAATTCATCTCAATCTTCTTCTTTCTTTAATCTTCTCCATCCTAAATAATTCAGTTCAAAGTTAAAGGTGGGTCCAAGAAAGGTAGGCATCTTTGCTGGGGTGGGGACACAAGGTGGGTGTAGCAGTGGCACTGAGTTCCAGAGCAGGGTGAGAGGAGCATCTATGCATTGGAACAATCCTGCTTGAGGTGTCCACACCCAAGCAGAAGAAGGAGAGTATAAGAACAGAAGACACATCACACAGGGTGTCAGAGCTCAGTGGTGAAAAGGTAAGCAGGAGGGATGCAGAGGACAGTGGGTGTTGGAGCCCAAATAGGAGCCCTCAGAGGAGGGCTCTCAGACCTGTCCTGTCAGAGCCAGAGTGAGATGAGAAGCGATATTAAGAGGTACCGGTTACAAATAGAGGGATCGCGTCAATATATATAATTTTTTTTTTTGGAGAGGTTTTTGCCATAGGGCGTGTGTACTAACCAGACAAAGAGAGACAGAGAGACAGAAAGCAAGAAACCACCCGCCAGGGGGGATGGCCACGCCACAATCCCTTCTCCTCCATTCTCCTCTCAGGATCTTGGGCATGCAGGCACACGCGCCCGGTGTGAGTTTCAAGCCACTGGGTCCAGGACGCGAACCGCAGTTGACTACATGGGAGTCCAGCGACATAGCTATTACGCTAACTGCTGGTCCCTAGAGTCAATACATTAAGGATAGTGAAACCAGGGCTTCTCATTATCAGGAAGGAATAAATATGGAAAGGAAGACAAATTGAAGGAAGCCTAAGTGGATTAAATTGGAATCTGACATAGCAATGTGGAACTCATGACTCAAGACAGATTAAGTACTAGATATACACAAGAATAATACACAGTAGCTACATATGTGCATATATCTATATACAGGTATATACTTATATTCCCTTGCTCTAGTTTCTGAAAATACTGGGAGTAGAAATATCCATAGGCAGTAAGCACACCTGTGCCCAGATCTTGGCATCTAAGTATTTTTCTCTGTTAAGAGGAAAAAGAGATCCTTACAGAGGTGTTGATTCCAAGGCTGGAGCAGAAAAAGTAGAAGTTGAGATTGAAACATTTTAGAAAGTAGTGAGGTCCTGAGAAAAGACAGGAACATGTCAAAGAATAAAGAAGCTGTCACAAAGGGGCTCCCACGGATAAAATCTGAGAAATCTGCAAATCAAAATAATACTGACAGTAAAAATTGGGCTACAGCCCACTGATTATGACAAGAAACGAATAGTCTACCCTGGTATAAAGAAATAAATACATGAAAAGGCTGAAGAAGTCACACAGTTCCAAGTGTCTCTTCAAAAATACTTAGCTACAAAAAGAAACAGATGGACTTTATTGTCAAAAAGTTTTGAAGACACCACCTTAATCAGGTGACCTCAGTAAGAATCATCAGAAGCCAGGTGGTCGTAAAGCACCAATGGCACAGCAAGGCCCAAATGGGAGGAATTCTGGTTCACACGCAGACGTTCTTGAGCACACCAGGCACACACGCAAGCTTGAGATCCAGGCTAGCTGAGGCTGGGAGTGGACCATGGCATGAGGAACTGCTGGGGGTGCCTATCTTTCTGTGGGTTTCTCAGAGATGAAATAATTAAACTTTTTCAGATCATTGGTTTTGGAACAAAAACCACATGCCACCTGATAGAATGCAATGAAAAAAAAAGAGAGAGAGAGAGAGCGACAGCATCATTTCTGTGATAGTCCAGAAAAAAATGCATACATAACTCAAACTTCATGAAGAACCACTAGATAAACCCAAATTGAAGGGTGTTCTACAAAACAACTGGCATATATTCATCAAAAGTATAGGGTTATGAAAGTCAAGGAAAGACTGGGAATTTCTGCAGACTGAAAAAATCTAGAAGAAACATGACAACTCAACATGAGGCGTGATTGTAAATGGGATTCTTTTGCTGCAAACCACAGTATTTGAATCACTGGTGAAATCTGAGTAGGAGCTGAGGGACACTATCAATTCCTGGTTACTTCATCTAACTCATTTCTGTGTTTTTAAAAAATTATTTTATTTAACTATTTATTTATTTATTTATTTGTTTATTTCAATTTGACCAGAGAGGGACAGAGAGAGAGAGAGCGAGAAAGAAAGACGCCAGGGCCAGGAATTGAACTGCAGTTGGTCATGTGGGAATCCAGCGCCTTTAACCACCATACCACCTGTGGCATGGAAAGATTCAAGAAAGATTCATGAAGTACTATGAATATGAAAAGATTAGCTAACTGACACATGTAGAGGAAAGAACAGATTTCTGGTTTTGATGGGTATACTATGGTTATGTAGAACATACTTGTTTGTAGGAAATATACACAAATGTATTAAGAGTGATAGGGTTCCATATCAGCAAGGTACTTTCAACTGCTTCAGGAAGGAAAAACAAACAAACGAAAGACACTGAACTATCCTTTCAACTTTTCTATAGATTTGAGAGTTTTATAAATAAAAAATTTCATTAAAAAAATCAGCCAGGACTGTGAGCATGGCCTTCATTTAGATGATCAGTTATCCTTGGTAAGCAGCAGTAAACAGAAGGGCTTAGCTGGTAATGTGCATGGGGAGAGGAGAGGCCCAGTGCTCTCGGTGGCCAGAGGCTTACGAAGTTGGGATATACCATGTTGCAGGGGTAGGTCTCTTGGAAGTAAAAGTCCTCAGGAGCCAAAGACAAGGACATTAGGAGCCAGTGACATAGACTGACTATGCAGGATATACAGAATGTGGGGTGTTTAGAACTGTTTGGACTCAGGTAAATAGACGTGTCTGATTTGCAGATGGGTCATGTAGCCTCCCTGATAATAAAAGTGAAGAATACATACGATGATGAAGACTATGAGCACAGGGCTAGGCGATGGTGAAGTGGTTAAGGCAGCTGGATCCTATGTGGCCGACCATGCAGTTCAAGTCCTGGACTCAGCTTGAGAAACATGCCAGGCACATGTGTGTGTGCCCAAATTCCTGAACGAAGGGAGAAATGGAGAAGGGACCATCTCTCATAGTGAGTGCTCTCTTTCTCTTTTTCTCTCTCTCTTTCCAGCAAGCACATGTGCCCTCTGGCAAAACTAAAACTAAAAAAATTTACTTTAAATTTTAAAAATCATAAAAGATATGAGCATGATGGGCCCAGTCACAGGTAGCACAAGCAGTATGGCAGTGCTGTCTCGGCCCACATGGAAGGTCCATGTCCAGTTTCCCAGACCAAAACAGACAGGGCATGGTCGAGCACTCCTGTAATCCTAGCTATCTAGGAGGACCACTGTATGGTGAGACCCTGTCAGAAATATCTATCTCCCTCTCTCTTCCTCTTTCTCCCATTAGGGAAAATAAAGTTAAAAAAAAAAAAAAGGATATGAACATGATGGAAATGATGTCACATCATGCAAAGTACACTTTGAGGGGAGCATGGAATATGAAGGTCAGTGCTAAGATCGAGCCACAAAGTACGCTGGAGCTACCAATGGAAAGCCTGGGCTATTAGGTTTAGATGTCTCTATTTTATTTGCTAGGCAACAGAAAGACATTAAAGGATTTGAAGGTAATATCCCAGTATGAAGATAGCTTAGGAGAGATTAGAAGCAGGAAGATCAGTCCAGAGATTACTATAATAAGATTATAAGGGCTGAAATTAAGGCAGAACTAGAAGTTGAAGAAAGATTCATGAGGTACTATGAATTTGAAAACACATGTAGAGGAAAAAACAGATGATTAATGTGAGTCTTGAAAACAGTAAGATTCTTAAGAGAAAGTGGGCTGTCAGAAAAAAGTGAAGAAATGGAGCTAGTGATCTGTGCCTCATTCAAAACATGCAGTAGGCAGTTGAAAATGTAAACCTGGACATTGGGAGGGGGCCAGCAGGTGGCCTGATGGTTAAGGCATTAGACTCCTACCTACCCAACCGTGATTTGAGTCCCTGATCGGGTGGCTTGAAAATCATACCAGGCATGTGTGCACACCCAAAGTTGAGAAGGGAGGAAAAGGGATTGTGGCATGACCATTTCCCCTAGGGGGTGATTTCTCACTTTACCTCTCTCCTTAACTCACTGTCTCTCTCCTCCCTGGCACACACATGCACCCTATAACAAAACCTAAAGAAAAAAAAATAAGCAAAAAATAAAAGGTATACTGATCTGACTTTCATTGATAGGAAATTACTAAAGAGTTAACACATAAGAAAAAAGAAAAAGCCTGCTAAAAAAAGAACCTGTGAAAAGTTCTTCTTGGGCAAGAGTGCCAATAAAACAAAAATCAGTTAAAGGAGTTAGAGAAGAATGCCTTATGAGAGATACTGTCCATTTGTCGCTACCACCTTCCTCTCCCTGCTTGCCCTCTGGCTCTTGGTTGGGTTCAACCAATGAGAGCTTCCAACAAGAGATCAAGTGGGTAAGCAGAGGAGAGGACAGAGCATTTCCTTCAGGCTCCCAAGGTACAGGTTAGCCTTGTCTGTTTGTTGTAGGCCACAGCCTTCCCATATGGTACCTCTCTGGGTTCCAGGAACTGCTGCTAACCCTGGTCCCTTCATGCTTAAGGATGGTAATGACTCCCTTCTGCTGCTAGCTCCAAGGCAGCACTATCCTTTGTTACTGATAGAATATGCTTAATTATTATCACACCCATACCTTTCGAAGCAGTCCTTTTATTAAATTCTGCTTAATTGTCAGTTTGAGTATATGATCTGTTTCTTTCTAGAATCTTCTTTAACACAGTGCTCTGTCTTTGTCAGTCATATTTACTCCATAATACATATCAAATCAAAGCATTTAATTTTCCACAGATCCTACACGAAGTTCTTTTCAACAGTCTTTTCCAGGTCAATTCTATCATTGCTCTCTCCCGCTGCCTCTCAAAATGCTAGAGTGTAAAATATCAGAAGTGGGATACATCCTCACTAACCCCTAGGAAGCTGGTATGTCCTGGTAAAAGAGATGTGAGGACACAGGAAGAACTCACAGCTGCAGATCAGGAAGCAGCCTCTCCCTTACCCAGGAAGAGACACACTGTTCTATGTGCACTTGCCCAACCTTCCTGACCGGTGGTTTTTTTCTTGAAGATGTGTACCAAGGGCCTGCAAGCCTACCTACCTTAACAAAACACGTAAGGCTGGCTAAAAGAGGTCAGAGATTGATGCAGCTATCTTAGCCGAATAGGTACGACCAAGGATGGTAAAACCCCAGCTGACCCAGATCAGGAGAGAGACTGAAGAGGGCAGAGATATATGAGAAAGAGAAGACAAAAAGGGACTCTAGAAATGTCACTGGGGTTACAAAATACACCTACTTGAAGATAGTACAGTATATAATGGAATTCCTTTTCAACCATTTGTTTGTTTTTTGGTTCTTCTTTAAAAACACCACCATTCTGGGACTGACCTATCTGATCCCAGCATAAATATGGTCATATTTACAGGCAGAAGCTCTGTAGGCACCTTTCTTCCTCCCCTCCCTTCTCTCACCTAAATGTAGTTCTCCAGCAAGAACTACCCCCATATAAAGCCAATAAACAGGAGAGTCTTCCCAGAGAAACATCAAAAACCCATTATTTGAAAACTACATCATCTGCATATTTTGGAATATAGTCACATTTCCCAAACCGTGGTATAGTATACAGTGCCCATTTCTTACTAAGTGAATTCAATAAAATCAGATTATTAAGAAGAAAGAAAATTATGAATGTATCTTTTACTCAGAATCAGAATATTAGAATTAAAGAGACCTTTCAAGAACACAGTCTAGACATTTTCAGTGTTCCTCAGAATATTTGACATCACATTAGCAAAAGAAAAACAGAAATTAGTTGGTTTCTAAGTTTGTAACTACTTAGCATAATTCCAGATTCTAAATTTTGTTTTCATTGCAAAGGCCTCATTCTTACTAACTGACTCTAAGTGGAAGAAAAAAAAATATTTTAAAACAAATATACAGGGCCAGCCAGTGGTGTGGTAGCTGGGGCAGCTGGATTCCACAGAGCTTACTCTATGGTTCGAGTGATGGACTAGTGACTTGAAAAATATGCTAAGTGTATGTGCGTGTGTGCCCAAAATTCTGAGCGGAGAATGAAAAGATATTGAGGCATGACCACTCCCTGGGGGATGATTTCTCTCTCTCTCTCTCTCTCTCTCTCTCTCTTTCTTTGTCTCTCTCTCTCTCTGTCGAGCACATGCACCCTAGATCAAAACTAAAAAAAAAAAAAAAAAAAAAGGGGGGAAGGAAGGGGGGGGAAGGAAGGAAGGAAGGAAGGAAGGACACAGTAAATATTTTTAAAACACATTGGATATGCCCTAGATCAAAACAAAAAAAAAAAAAAAAAAAAGTAAGGGAGGAAGGAAGGGAGGAAGGAAGGAAGGAAGGAAGGAAGGACACAGTAAATATTTTTAAAACATGTATTTATTTATTTATTTGTTTATTTGTTGTGATTTTTCAAGCCACAGGGTCCAGGTCTCGAACCACAGTCAGTCATGTGGGAATGCAGCACTGTAACCACCATGTCACCTGCTGCCCCATACAGTAAATATTTTGAACATAAAAAATTGGAAATGCAAGTTTAAAAACATATACCATTCAACACCCATCAAACTAGCAACAATGTCTGGTGACACTGTTGAGAAGTAGGAGCTGCATGTACTACTGGTAGAATATATAATGGTACAGCCACTGTAGTAAAATGAATCACTATTCAAAATTACTCACATCTTCCCCCATATTAGACCTAAAATATACAGATTGGCCAGATGACTACATGGTACCACCCACTAGAACACACAAAGTATATTCACTATCCTACAGATATTGACTTGGCCATGTGACTCACTCTGGCCAATGAAAGGTGGACAGAAATGACAGGGAGTCATTCTGGGCATGGCCTATATGAGGTTTTGCACATTTCCACTTGCCTTGTTCTGCTTCTGCCACTTCCCATAAGAACATGTCCTGGGGAACTATTTGTCCAAGAGAACAAGAGACATGGAGCAGATCTGAACCCAACCTGAATCTACCCTGCAGCCTGTAGACTGGAACCCACAGCCTGGAATCTGCAATCCAGCCCAGCTGCAGCTCACCCACAGATAGGGGGAAAAAATCAACACTTAACTGTTTTAAGCTGCTGAGTCTTGAAACGTTTAGTTTGATTGCTTGTTTGTTTTACGTATGTAGTGTTGCTGCAGCAATCACTGTCTAATGCAACTATTCTGTAAAAACCATCTGGCAATACCCGATAAAGCGAAAGATGCTCACATGGCCCGGAAATGAATACTTCAAAGTGCTCTAAAGAGGTGGTTCTCAGCCAATCAGATCTAACACCTCCTTTTGTAACAAATCATTTGTTTTTTGTTAAGTATATTTATTTCAGGACCAGCAGATGGCATGACGGTTGTTATGTCAACCACATAATTGACTGTGGTTTGAGTCCTAGATCCAGTGGCTTAAACTCATGTTAGGTGCATGTGCATGCATTACCAAAATCCTGAGATTGGAGAAGGGATTGTGGCATGAGTGTCCCCCCTGGGGGGGTGATTTCTCTCTCTCTCTCTCTCTCTCTCTCTCTCTCTCTTACTCACTCACTCACTCACTCATTCACTCCAGTGAGCACACATGCCCTATAGCAAAAATTTCTCTCAAAAAAAAATTATATTTCTTTCTTTCATGAGAGTAAGACAGAGAGAGAGAAAGAAGAGCACCCTTAATGGGGTCTCATGCCCTGATATCCCCATTTTGACCCCAAGCCTTCTCAATTAGCAAGGATCTTAGGCACCCAAGCCTGCAGGTATGCATCAACCAGGAAACCGAATCCATAATCTTCCATCTGGACCCAGCATTGCTTGACCAATGTGATTCCACTGCATCATCTAACCAGCCCATAACAACTTATTTGAAACACTCTCTTTATCCTGCAGTAATCTACCTACTAACACACATACTTTTTTTTAAAAATCAACATAATGTCCTAACTACAACATCAAGAAAAAAATAAACAAGTAGTTTTCTTATCAGGACAGGACTAGGATGAGGCAAGCAAGATCTTTTTTGTTTTTGTTTCTGTTTTAGGTTGTTGCCATACAGTGTGTGCACATGCCAGAGAGAGAGAGACAGAGAGACAGCAAGTGGGAAATCACCCTCCAGGGAGAATGGCCATGCCACAATCCCTTCTCTTCCATTCTCCTCTTGGGATTGTGGGCATGTATGCATACTCACCCTGCGTGATTTGTCTAATCACTTGATTCAGGACTTGAACCATGGTTCCTAATGCACAAAATTTTGAAAGCAAATAATCCAAGAACTGAAACTACTTATATAGGATTCTGATAATTAGTATCTCCTTAAATTTTGCCCAGGATAGCCAATGGCATGGTGGCTAAGGCAACTGGATCCCACGTGGCCACCTGCACGGTTGAAGTTTTGGACCCAGCTACTTGAAAAACACACCAGGTGGGGACCAGCAGTTAACGTAATGGCTATGTCACTGGACTCCCATGTAGTCACCCGCGGTTCAAGTCTTGGACTTGGTGGCTTAAACTCATGCCAGGCGCATGTGCGTGCATGCCAAGATCACGAGAGAAGAGTGGAGGAGGAGGGATTGCGGCGTGGCCATCCCCTCTGGGGGGTGATTTCTCACTTTCTGTCTCTCTGTCTCTCTCTTTCTGGAGAGTGCATGTGCCCTATAGGGAAAAAAACTCTACAAAAAAAAAAAAAAAAGAAAGAAAGAAAGAAAGAAAAAAACACACCAGGTGCATGTGCATGCATGCCTAAAATCCTGAGAGGAGAATGGAGGAGAAAGGACTGGGAGAATAGAGAAAAAGAGACTGTGGCATGGCTGTTCCCCAGTGGGGAATCTTCTTTCTCTCTCTCTCTCTGTCTTTAACTATCTCTCTCTCTCTGGCAAGCATCAATACCCTCTAACAATAAAAAAAATAAATAAAAAATTGTCCCACCCTAAAAGGTGGACCACACCTATTGTCCCAGCTACTCAGGAAGCTGAAGCAGAAGGATGAGAACATAGAGAGAACCTGCCCAGAACATCACAAACACTACATACACATGTGTGAACACCACAAAAATGTCATTTCACAAACACAATTGGGCTTCCTGCCTAGAAGTGTATGTGAACTTTGCTGAAATTATTTAAAATCTCTAGTAAATAAATTTATTTGAAAGGACTGACACTATTTGCCACTTTTAAATCTTCGGGCTGGTTAGTCAATGCTAAAAAAAAGATTAACATAAAGCCAGGTATCGATAACATTCTCCTATGAGCACTACACTTTGAATGAAATACAACATACGTTATGGAAATGATGACTCCAACAAAGTATAATATATTGTACTAAAAAGACACTGTCTCCATATCCAAATATTTTTATATCTTTTTGTTTTTGCAAGCATTACAAACATATGAAGATATAATACATAAAAAGGACTTCATATATCATCTGTATGTCCTGTATATTTCTAGAAAGTGAGCTGGGCATGAAACACTGCCTGATCATAATGTTCAGGACATGATGGGGAGTGGGGGGGGAAAGCCGTTGCCTGGGACCACTACTACACACCTCCTTTTCCCCTGCTAGTCCCAGCCTGCTAATCATCATCCTTATCAAGATCATTGAAGTTCCATCTTTGGACTGATTGACAATAAATCTTTATTTTCTCTTAGCAAGTGGCTAGTTTTCACGGAAGCATTGAGTTTAGATCCTCTCCAACACAAAGAATAACACGTTGTTTGCGTTATCTTTTTAAGCATCTTACTACTCTTCCCCATCACATTTATTCTCATGGTTATATCTAAAAATGCTCATTTTTAAGAATCATATAGTTCCTGGGACCAGCAGTTGGTGTAATGGCTATGTTGTTGGACTCCCACGTAGTCGACTGCGTTTCAAGTCCCAAACCCAGTGGCTTAAACTCACGCCAGGTACCTGTGTGTGTGTGTGTCCAAGATCCCAAGAGGAGAATGGAGAAGGGATTGCGGCATAGCCATCCCCCTCCCCCCTCCCTCGCTTTCTCTCTCTCTGTCTTTCTGGTTCGTGCATGTGCCCTCTCAAAAAAAAAATTTAAAAATCATATAGTTCCTTAAAACTATCAGAAATTGCTACATTATTTTCCATGATAATTTTAAAAATACTCTATGTAAAAACTGAACATTTATAGGTATCCTTTTATAGCCCATACTAACTGATCTCTGACCTTCCTTAAACTTAATTGGTGTTATCAACACTTCTGTGCTTTCAAATACATAAAAAAATTGATTATTCAAATAATGTAAAAAAAAAGAGCGCGCTTTTTCTTAATTTAATGACTTTCTTCAGTGATTTGCTGGATTTGTTTATCACATGGTCAGATGTTTACTAAATGATAATATGAAAAATGTGTAGTTTAGAGAAAAAAATTGAGAAAAAGTTTCCAATAGTTTAAATTGTAATTTAGCCTCTCTCATATGTAAGGTACAGTTTAAAACACTTTGTCTTTTTTTTTTTTTTAAAAAAAAGCCCAGATAAAAAACAAATATTCAATAAACTAAGAAAAATATCTCTCTACACCATAAGGTTTAAACTGAGAAAGGTATATTTCTTTTATTTTGCTTTAAATAAAAGCTGTCAATGATAGAGGATAGAAATTCTACACATAAATGCATACAACAACACACACACACACACACACATACACCCCAATCTAAGCCCCTGAAAAAAAGTGCAAATCAGATTACACCAGCTTTTACAATGTGACATGACACCAATCTAAACATATGTCACAGAAACAAAATCAACTGAGCCATGTAGATGTAATTCATTGCAAAACACCCCAAGAGAATTCGTTTATTAGTTTTATTAGAAATGCTCAATAAACAGCATCTATCAAATAAATGAAAAAGACCAATTTTGTAGGGAAGTAAATTTTATTATCCTATTCCCAAGACAAGGAGACCAGAATTGAAAAAGCTTAGTAGAGGGAAGAACTGTAAACATTCTACTATTACTATTAAGCGTTGTAAGTAATAGTAGAATAATAATACTTTCATTATTTTTAAATAATAAAATAATAGTTCAGAATGTTAATGCATCTGACAATTAAACTAGATGACATACAAATCCTGGCCACACTGCTTATGTGTGAAAGCTACTTCTTTATTTTAGACTATTTTATGCCTAGGAGTGTCTCATGCTATGTAAACTGTCAAATTGCCTTGCTTTTCTTTTTAAAGACAAGGTCTGCCATGTCTCAATCCTCCTGCCTCAGACTACCTGCTGGGATTCCAGGAGACGCCACCTTCAATGGGCTCATTTATTAAACAAGGTTTCACTACGTTGCCCAGGCCAGCCTTGAGCCTGCAATATCCTGGGATTTCAGATGGAGTCGCCACATTCAGCCTTTAGGTCGAACCGGAGAGCGACCAGGCTTTCCTTGTGTCTCCAGCCGCAGAGCTGTCTAGGCAGTGCACACCATTATGACTGAGCCCAGTTGAGCTTTTTCATACTAAAACAAACAGTCTTTGCTCAGTAACCTCACAGGTTCCTTTAAAGTCCTTTCATTCTTGACAGACTTGCTCAAAATTTCTGAAAGACAGACACTTAACCAAGATCTTTTATTAGATGTGGAAGTCAACTTAAGGACCAAAGTGAGTGTTCCCCTTAGACGATAAATGTAACCAGAACACTTTCAGTTTAATTTCCTAAAATTCAGAGAGGAATAAAATGCTCTCTCTGATAAATGTTGCCTTATTCTGCTGAGAGATTTGGTAACTGCCATTAAGATGACTCCTCTGGCCACAGCCACAGCTAATGTAAAATACTGCTAGAGCTAACTGGACCTGTCAGTTTCTTATTTTAGCAAGTACGTAGCATGGGGAATCCTGCTATATTTAAATAATGAGTAACAGTGACACACGAGCAACTGTCCTGCTCCACTGTAATGTCAAAACCAAGTTTCATTACATACTGTTTCTTCTCAAAAACTCAAAACCCTTACAGTATCTTTACAAGGATATCTCAAATACAATAAGGATGATAAGGGATATTGTTTTGTGTTTACAACACACATTCAGTGGTGTGGTTCCAAATAAATCAATAACCCATTAACCTGGCTGGTGCAATTTCAGAAAGAATATCTAAGATAAAAGAGATCCCATTATACATCTCAACCTGTCATTTCTGAGAGTCAAGTCCATAGATACTAGCTTCTGAGGAAACAGCCCACTATAATGCCTAAGATCCAAATATTAATAGTATTTTATGGTCTACAAAATGCCTTCTCCGGGACCAGCAGTTAGCGTAATGGCTATGTCGCTGGACTCCCACATAGTCAACCACAGTTTGCGTCCCGGACCCAGTGGCTTAAAACTCACACCAGGCACGTGTGCGTGCATGCCCAAGATCCCCAGAGGAGAATGGAGGAGAAGGGATTGCGGCGTGGCCATCCCCCCTGGGGAGGGTGATTTCTCGCTTTCTGTCTGTCTCTCTCTGTCTGTCTGGCGAGCGCACACACCCTATAGCGAAAAACCTCTCCAAAAAAAAAAAAAATGCCTTCTCCATCATTTTGCCATCCACATGAAGCTGCATTCCGCTCAAGGAACTAATCCAAGCTGGAAGGCAAAAGGCAACTATTTCAATCACACAAATATTCGAAGACTGCACAGGGATGTGGTTATTAGAGTCAATGAAGTGTGAGCACTCTCAGGCTGGCCCCATAGCACGGCAGGTTAAGTACTGTGCATAGGAAGACAGATCCCACATGACTGACCGCAGTTCAAATACCCACCCCAGCAGCTTAAAAAACATGCTGAACGCATGTCTATGCATGCCCCAAATCCAGACAGGATGGTGAAATGGAGGAAAAAAGATATGGTTTAATGACGTCCCATGGAGTAGGGGGTGTTTTCTCTCTCTCTTGATCTCTTGATCTCTCAACCTCTCTCTGTAGACAGCACATGTGACCACTAGCAATAAAAATTTTTAAATGGGCACTAGCATTACACTAGTTGGTGTAATGGTTACGTCACTGGACTCTCCTGTAGTCGACCGCATTTCGAGTCCTGGATGCAGTGGCTTAAAACTCAAGCTGGGTGCATGTGCATGTGTACCCAAAACCCTGAGAGGAGAATGGAGGAGAAGGAATTCCAGTGTGGTCATCCCCTCTAGGGGGTGATTTCTCACTTTCCATCTGTCTCCTGGCAAGTGCACATTCCCTATAGCAAAAATCTCTCTCTCAAAAAGAAATAAAGTTCTTGGGAACCAGCAGTTAGCGTAATGGCTATGTCGCTGGACTCCCACGTAGTTGACCGCGGTTCGCGTCCCGGTGGCTTAGAACTCACGCCGGGTGCGTGTGCGTGCATGCCCAAGATCCCAAGAGGAGAATGGAGGAGAAGGGATTGCGGCGTGACCATCCCCCCTGGGGGGTG
>NW_006199814.1:1093321-1100690 GCF_000334495.1 Tupaia belangeri chinensis
AGTAGTACAATAACAAAAAACGCTAAAAAAAAAAAAAAAGAAATAAAGAAAGAAAAAGTTCTTAACTGATTTTTTGGGAAAGAAGTACAAACCCACTTTAAGTGGTGGTAAATTGTGGTCCCTGTCCAGTTATGCACTTCCTGAGAACGCATTCCAGTCCTACATCAAGACAATCCCAGGGCTGTTCTGTCTCCCTGCTGACGTTTATACCACACCACCTCTTCTTATTCTAGTGTTTCCAGCTCTGAATTTCTCTACTGGTTGCTCATCAGGTAGTCACCTCCTCTGAAAAGGCAGGAATGCTTTTTTTGTTGCTTTTTTCCTCATCTTAGAACTCCTCCCCTGGTTACCTCTAGCAAATTATTCTGAGTTTCGGCTGTGAGCCCAATAATAAGCCCAGTCCTGAGTGCTCAATATCAGCAATAAGAGAATGGAAAAGTCAGACAGTGAAGTGAAAAGAGAAAAGGACACCAAGCCATCAATCTTGGGAAGCCTTAAAAACACTCAAAGTAATTCATACATTCATCTTTTCATGTATCATTGCCATACAATGCCCAAATGAACATACAAAGATGGAAGACCAGTAGGTTGCAGAGTGGTTAAGGTGCTGGGCCCCCACATGGCTGACTGTGGTTCAAGTCCCAGACCAGTGGCCTGAAACACACCAGGCACATGTGTGTGAATCCCCAAAATCACAAGAAAAGAATGAAGTGATTGCAGTGTGGCTATTCCCCCTGGGTGTGTGGGGGTGTTATTTATTGCTTTGTGTCTCTCTGTCTCTCCAGCAGGTGCAAACTCTCTATATAGCAGAAATCTCTTTAAAAAAAAATACAAAAATGGAATAACTCACAATCTCTGTTTTTAAGCTCTTCTGAGTTAATTAAGGAAACAGTTCCTTCCAAATGTACTCCAAAGTCTCCACCAAGTTCTCATCTTCATTCATAATTAAGCTGCTTTCCCACCAAAATGCATTTTAAAATGTATTCGCTCGTATTGTTTTCTCTATTAGGACAACTAGTATTAGTATTGTAACAGTACTTACTTCATTTTGAATGATTTTCACTCCTCATGTACAAAGAAAATTTGTTATATTATAGGATGTAGATAGATTTTTGTGAACAAGCCCAAAGCGTTCAACAATCAATGGTGATAACAAGTCAATAAAGGTTAATTCCTCATTCCTTCCTAGTTCCAACCAACAGATTTACATTCAAACTCTTTTTTTAAGAGGGATTTTTTTTTTCTATAGGGTATGTGCACTCACCATAGAGACAGAGAGACAGAGAAATCACCCCCTGGGGGGATGGCCACATTGCAATCCTTTCTCCTCCTTCTCTCAGGATCTTGGGCATGCATGCACACATGTGCCAGGCGTGAGTTTAAGTCCCCAGGTCTGGGACTGAAACCATGGTGGACTACGTACGAGACCAGCAACGTAACCAATACGCCATTTGCTGGTCCCTCAAACTTATCTTTAAGATGTGGCTTCTGGGCCACCGAGGCTCTCAATGCCCCTATAGAGTTCAACCCGGATTCCATGGTGGTATGATACCCAAGGTGGAGTGGGTGGCGCTTCTGTGTGTGTGTGTGTGTGTGTGTGTACACACACACACACACACACACACACACACACACCTTTTTTTTTTTTTTCTCATTTAAGGCTAAAAACAAAAACAAAAAGAAAAAAAAAAGAAGAGAAAAGAAAAGAAAAGGATGTTGCTTCTCTATATCACCCTTGTTCGTAGGAAAGGGAACACGCCTAGAGGCATCAATGAGCAAGGCAGTATATTAGAGGATGCTCATTGGTCAACACAGAAAACAAGTGTAGAAATTTGGAGGAACATAACTGCCATCAGATGGGTCCAAGTAGTAAGTGACAGGAATAATGCACTTTCAATTTTACAGGCATTCAAATCAATGCATGAATGAACATGGTTTGGAGTCAATAAAATGGACTAGTACAATCAGGTATACAATACATGGTTTTGGATATTATTTAAATTCTGTGTTCAGGCCTCAATGCTAAATGTTCTCTCATTTATAAATCAAACTAAACCAATGACGGGCCAGATGGTGGTGCAGTGGTACCACCACCAGACCCACATGGGAAGGTCCCAGATTCACGTCCTGAGGCCTCCCTATACATGCCAGGCCCACAAGCACACAAACACTGTAAGGCTACAGAGGGATGTGGTTATTAGAGTCTATTTAAAGAGTCCTAGCCCATGCCAGGCATATGGGCTAGCTGAGACTAGGGTGAACTATGGCATGAAGAATTTGTTGGGGTGCCTATCTCTCTCTCTCCCTCTCCGAGAGAAACAAACAAACAAAACCCCTAAACCTATGAAAAGATTACTACCCACACCTGATATGGAAGGAAAGAGTCTTAAAAATTTATTCAAAGATACTCAACATATGTAAAACTGGGATTTGAACTCAAATCTTCTTATTCCAAATCCAATGCGTGTTTTATCTCATCAAAGCTGGTATTTACTTATCTCTATAGATAGACAGTATTTGGTGGAGAAAAAAAGCACTGCAGTGAACCTGGCTATAAAACACATTTCTATAATACTAAAAGTATTTTCACTCTGACTTCTCATATAACCTTAGAAAGGGTTTCTATCTTAGAGGGAGGAATATGCAAATATGTGAACTTAAAACTGTGACGTATTTCTAATCACTGCAAGTGACATTTCTGTGTGTTGTTTCACTATGCCTGCCAATATTACTCTGAAATTTTTCTCATCCAAATCTTTCAACTACCTTATTCTTCTCCTAGACAACAATCTTTTCCATATTGGTAGGACCCTGAGCTCTATCCTTCAGATAATGTGAGGTACTTACATCTATAAACCTCTATATTTAAAGTATCAGGTTATGTCACACAAGCTGGCTTCCAAAGTGATCAAATTTTGGCTCTTAACATTCTTTATATTAAATATACATTACGACATGGGCCAGATGGACAGCCTTCCTTAAATTCTATCCCTGAAGAATGGATCAAAATATATTAATATTTTGGAACATCACTAAACATTTCAGGGTTATCTTTATAAGTTCAGCATCAATAAACACAATTATCAGCCTCGTAAAAATGACTACATGGTGGTTCCCCAAGTCATTTCCTCAAGAACACTGAGTTACAACAATCAATTGACGTGGTTTTTCATTCATTCATAGTGAACACTTGAAAGCCAACAAATAATATAATTTTAAAATGCTTGTTAAAAGTTCATCTTATTAGATTCTAAAACCACTTTAACACTCTCATATCTATCTCAAAAACAGAGCATCTAAAATCAATCACCGGGACCAGCAGTTAGCATAATGGCTATGTCGCTGGACTCCCATGTAGTCGACTGCGGTTCGCATCTCAGACCCGGTGGCTTAAAATTCACGCCAGGTGCATGTTTGTGCATGCCCAAAATCCTGAGAGGAGAATGGAAGAGAAGGGATTGCAGTGTGGCCATCCCCCCTGGGGGGAGGTGCCTTCTTGCTTTCTGTCTCTGTCTGTCTGGTGAGCGCACGCACCCTATAGCAAAAACCTCTCCAAAAAATAAAAAATAAATAAAATAAAATCAATCACCAAAGGTCATATTAGTGTGTGATATTCCTAATGTGTCTGTTTTTATCCCTTTTTAAAAATCTGTTTTTCATTGCAAGATTGGTCGTCCACCTGAAGTTTTCTTCTGTCTGGTCTAAAAGAATACTGTGGAATTCTTTGAAATGTACTCTTACTCTAAATGGCACTGACTCAATGAAATTAAGATCCAGGAAACAAAACCGGTGAAATTACCCAAATGGTGCAATCTAACACTGTGAAAAGAACCTTAAAAGTATTTTTAGTTGAGAAACTACATAATGAAAGAGCTTTCAAAAAAGTATTGCTCATCAAAAAAGAAAAAAAAAGTATTTGCTCAGCGAAGTCCATTTTTTACATTTAAATTAAATTCTACTATCCACGGCTCTCTGAATCTGACCTGCATTTCCACTGGCTTTGTTCCGGAAGTCCCTCTGAGCCCCCAGCACAGGACTGTGTGATTCTCCTCACCCTCTGAGGGGTATGCAGTCAAAGGAAAGCCCTTGCTGCCTTACCCCACTCTCTATTACGGGGAACTGCACCCAAGTTGAAAACTCCTTACGCAGCCTAAGTTTTACAAACCTCTACATCTTTCCCATCATAGTACCTGTCACACTGCTCTGTGCAGAAGAGGCCTTCAAGAATTATTTTAAAACATCGAGTTAAGCACATTTATGATCAAATGAGGTTAAAAGTACTACATTAAAATTGCATCATATAATCAAGAACTGGCCAAGCAGATATCCATGAAGAGCTCAAACCTTTTTCTTAACCAGATTCCATCCCCTTACAGGGGTAGAGCTATCCTGTGTCGTGGAAGCCCTGGCTCCTGGCTCCTGGCTCCCTCACTGACTGTGCCTCAGTTCCCCTGAAAAGGGTTGCCTGTGCCCCCCAGTATTCTCTAAAAGCAGCTCCTGACATGGTGGCCTACCTAGGGACACACATCTTCATCACAAGAAGAGTGAGCACCACAGGACTTGAGTATAGAAAAGGCAGTTTAGAGCCCCCTGCAAGGGACAACTTCAACCATAAGAGGGCTGTTCCTGCCTGGCCTCATGAGGGCGCTAGCTAGCCAGTTATTTCTCCCTGAGCCTCCCTATCCCTTCTCCCCCCAATAACTTATTTACAGGAACTTTTCCCAAAGGGGAAAGGAGTTAGCCAGGAGAGGAAGAAATCAAGTTGACAGCAATCTTTCGGCAGTTTTTCTACTATGACTTACCATTTTTACTTAAAAGGGAAGAAAAAAGGCCTTCAGTGTCTGCTGCTGCCTTTTGAAAAACCTAATCTGTTCTTATGTGGTTTGATGTCATAATTTTACATCTCAAAATTGATACCAAGGTCCCTCCCCCCCATATATTCTTGCAGAAATAGCAGAGAAACAAGTGCTTAGTACATGTCTCCTTTTATCTTACTTAATGACTCAAATGTGCAGAGACTACAATGGAAACACCAGTCCAGCATCACTACCCTACTGGGGAAAATAGCTTCAGGCTCCCTCTACCAAGTGTCTAATGAGGGTCAGCCCACATGGCCTGTCCATCTTCATAGTTTCTCTACTTATAATAAGCTCCAATGAGAAATACCCCTGCACAAATTGACAAAGGTCTCATTGACAAACATTAGGAAAGGTGCTAGCTCAGAAAATATCCAAAAACTTTCTTCCTTTAAAAGTCATACAGTAGAGGGACCAGCAGATGGTGTAATGGTTACGTTGCTGGACTCCTACATAGTCAACCACAGTTCAAGTCCCACACCCAGCAGCTTAAACTCACGTCGGACACATGTACATGTGTGCCCAAGATCCTGAAAGGAGAATCGAGGAGAAGGGATTGTAGCATGGCCATCCCCCCTGGTAGGTGATTTCTTGCTTTGTCTCCCTGTCTCTCTCTTTCTGGGAGCACATAGCAAAAGCTTCTCTTTAAAAAAAAATAAATAAAAAAGCTATACAGTAGGGGCCAGCAGGTGGTGTAGCAGTTATGTTGCTGGACTCCCACATGGTTGACCACAGTTGGAGTCCCAGACCTGGTGGCTTGAAATTCACCCTGGACGCATGTGCATGTGTGCCCAAGACCCCAGGAGGAGAATGAAGAAGGAATTGTGGCATGCCATCTCCATGGCCTAGTACAGTTTGAGTTGAGGACCTAGACAGCTTGAAAATCAAACCAGGCACAGATGCATGCATGCTCAAAATCCTAGGAAGAGAATGGAGAAAGGATTGTGGTATGGCCATCCCCCCTAGGAGGATGATTTCTCACTTTGCTTCTCTCTTTTTGTCTCTCTCCCGAGAGCACAAGTGCTCTATAGCAAAACAAAAAACAAACAAAAAAAGCTGTACACTTCCCAGTAGTATTTTTGTTTCTTGCCTACTTTGTTATCAAAGTTCACCAACTTTGATATGTGGCATTTGTGGTTACATGCACACATACATACGTGAATGACTATCCTACTTGAAGAAAATGTGGTACACGAATATGTTTTGAAATACACATTTTAAGAGCATTAATGAAAATAAAAATTGAGTATTAATGAGAAACACATTTTCAGAAATCCTACACATACACACGTGAATGACTATTTAACCTACTTGAAGAAAATGTGGTACACGAATATGTTTTGAAATACACATTTTAAGAGCATTAATGAAAATAAAAATTGAGTATTAATGAGAAACACATTTTCAGAAATCCTACACTGAATTCTGCAGGAGGAAAAACAAAATCAAACCCACTTACTAATAAATACATGACTCCATTACAGCATATGTATATTCAAACGTCTTAAAATCATAGGACATTGGGACTAGAAGGTATCCTATAGATGCATTTGTTAAGAGCAAGGAAGACAATATGGCACCTAACATGCACCCTAGAAGATGAAAGCCCAGAAAGCCAAGGTCTCTGGGATGACCAAGTCCAAGGCACTGAACGGCATCTACTGTATTTAAACGGCCAGCAGGTTCCAGGGTGCAGAAGCCCATCTGCCTCCCAGGCATACTCTCCAAGGGATACTATGAAACAAATGTACAAACGGACACGCGTTCAAATTAAAGTAATCAAGAGGCTGAATCTTAGTATCTAAAAACTGCAAGTACCTAACAGAATGAGTACATTATCTCCAGTGTTCTAAGAAATGTTTCAGTTTAGCTAGGGGGGGGAGGGGATATTGCTTTCCCAGACCTGAATTCCCAGTGTGTAAATAAAACAATAGAGAAAAAAATACAATATACGCATATACTATGAATAGATATTCACACATGGCTATAAGGATTCTCTAGTGTAGTCTGAAATTAAAAAAGAAAAAAAAGCCAGCGAGCAAAACCTATCTACCAGGAGTTCCTCAACTACTTCCAGACTTCAAAGGACTGTAACCGTTCCTTCGAGAGATCCTGTGTTGTGTCTCTGGAGTGTGGCTGTTGTGAACGTCTTCCTGGTACTGAACCATCCTGCCGGCGGCTGCGGCTGCGGCTGCACCGACACGGGGTCCTCATTACCGCCGGCACTGCGGGCCGGCCCGGGCCAGGCGGGTCACCGGCCTGGAGGGGAGGCCGGGGTAGGGATCAGGATCAGAACCCCGAGTGCGGCCGTCAGAAAGCCCGGGCCTCCCGTCTCTCAGCCCTGCGACATTCTGGTCGGTACCCTGACACGTCACCGCACACCCTAAGATACCTCGGGGAGCCACCTCGCCCTGTCTGCTCGCAGCGACCGCGGCTCGGGGCCCGCGGAGGGCGCCAGGGGGTGGTCCCAGCCCCTCCACCCTCACCCGGGCAGCACCGGCAGCAGCGCCCCC
>NW_006199814.1:1101261-1113243 GCF_000334495.1 Tupaia belangeri chinensis
CCGCGGGCGCGCTCGCTGTTCCTTTTCGGGCTTATTGCAAACTCTCGAAGGCCGCTACAAGTGGCTTCGGGGGAGCGATCACGTGGCCCCTGCCCGCTCGCGTTCTGATGCCATTTATATTTATTATGCTAATATTTAGAAAGACAGGCCAAGCTGGGCGCCGAAGGAAACGCTTCAAGTAGTAAGTCACGTTTGCTGAGCGTTTCCTATATGCCAGGCACCGCTCCACGCTCTGTGCAGTCTCATCTAATGCCTGCAACAGTCCCCGCTGTCATCCTCGGAATACGGGTGGGGAAACTGAGGCACGTGTCGTCTTCCAAAACCTTGGGCCAAAATTCAGTTGTAGTCCTTGATTCCAGGACCCCCGTCTTAAATCCTACTCCCTTCTTTCTCCCAGGATTCAGGTTCAAACGGATGAATAAACCCTGGGCAGCTAGAAAAAAGTAAGAGGCGTGCTCCCGCAGGTTAGCAGGCCTGGAGAGAAATCACTCCATTAAGCAAGGTTTGGGTTGCCCGCGCTATTTACCTTTGTTTTGATGTCTTTGAAGCAGCAAGGGGGTTTTCCAAAGAAATTTCGACAAGATGAATGTTTATCTTCCAATGTTTTTTGGCCATCACAGTTCAAACAACTGTTTTCAATATAAGCAGTCCTCTGGGGTAATTTTGGCTTATTCCGATCCAGCTACTTTAAACATGAATTATATATATATATATATACATATATATATATATCATTATATATACACACACATACATACATATATTGGCCTGTGTTGAATAAACATTGTGTTTATTTTATCAAATGTTTTCTCAGGGCTAACAGGTGGCATGATGCTAAAAGCACTGGGTCCCACATGGTTGAATTCACAGTTGGAGTCATGGACTCAGTGGCTTGAAACCCACACCCCCATCCAAAATTCAAAAGGAGAATAGAGGAAAAGGTACTGTAGGGTGACCATCCCCCCCCAAAAGGAAAGGTGATTTTTCTTTCTCTCTCTCTCTCTCTGTCTCTCTGTCTCTGTCTCTTTCTGGTGAGCACATGCACCCGATGGCAAAATTTTAGAAGAAAAAATTGGGGCCTGCAGGTGGTATGGTGGGAAGACGCTGGACTCCCACATGACTGGCCTCCCACATGCAATTTGAGTTCCAGACCTGGCAGCTTGCTTTCCCACTTTCCCTTTCTGTATCTCCCTGGCCAAATTAAATAAAATAGTTCTTTTTTAAAAACAGAAAAAGTATCAAGTGACATTTTCAAGTCTGTTTCTGCCATAAACAATTTGATTTCCTATATATTAGATAGGAATAAAGTTCATTGCAGGTGATACGATCTTCATCCAAGACCTTTTTAGAATTTTGAGCACCCAACAGAATATTTTATTAAAAATCTTGTTTTGCTTACTCCTCGTTTCTTCCATAATAAATAAATCCCTTTAGCTTTTTACACAACTACTCCCACATTTCCATCAATCCTGGCCTCACTCTTAGGTACAGTTTCCACAACACGTTTCATCTACTACAGAGAGGTGCAGGCCAGGGTGTGAGGAATGCCACACTATGCCTGTGTCTTCTTAGTTATCTGTGGCAGCACCCTGCTAAATGAGTTTTGCACCTAACAATGTTGCCTAGATTCTCAGTAGAATAAAGTAACATGAATACATGAACCCTCTACTTGATATGATGACTAAGTAACCCGCACATTTCCCACAACTCACAGAACAAAGATAATGCCTACTTCATTGACATGAGCATTCACAGGCCTGGCTTTTTGCAGTCCATGAACCTCAATGAAGGAACCTGAACATGACACAGGTGAGCCACAATTTTCTGACCATCAGAAGTAGGCCCCCCTGGAGGGTCAGTCCTCTATTACTCATTGCTGCACTCTGGTATGCACCCAGGGATGGGGTGGGTAGTCGGAGACATGTCTCTGTGCTTCAAAAGAGAAGCGAGAGAGGAAGACCATCCCTTGCAAATGGCAGCTGCTTTTGTGTGGTTGGAGAGTAGCTCCGCTCAGTGATGTGAAGAGAAATTAGCATGAGAAAGGCCCAGATGTGATGTGACAGGGCCTTGTAGAAACACTCATAAGGTGTTTGCAGTTACTGGGCATTGCACACACTACTGCAGATGACCAGTCAGAGATGTGTGTAAACAGGGACTCGAGAAGTATTAAGTAGAACTGGTAGAATTGACAGGCCTTAATGACAGGACCTGCGGGGTGAAAAAGGGCAAAGGATAGCTCTTGAGTGGAACCATTCATGAATAGTGATGCCCCAGAGATGTCTTACCACCTCTTGCTCTCCCAGCAGAACGGCGTGCAGTCACCCCAAGGGCATCACTTCCCAAACAGAACTCCTTACTTCCTCACCCCCCACCTGCTTGTTCCTCCTTTTAGAGTTCCATCCGGAAATGGGCACCACCCACCCAGCTCCCTAATTCAGAAATCTGAGGATCGTCCCACCGGAATCCCGCCCTCTCCCCCACTTCCTTTCCTCTCTGCATCCCACTGGACAGCAAGACTCAGATCTGTCCCTTCTTTTATTCCCCTGCCGTGGCCTTGAGCGACAGCCTGATCATCATTCACTGAGAACGAAGCGTGGGTTCCATGCCTCCAGTTGCACCACTAGATATACCTTCCAAAGTACCGATCTGGGTCCCGGTGGCATGTAGGAACTGTGGAACTCAGAGACCCTGGCCCACTGCGGGTTCAGATCCCCTACATGCTCAATCTGAAACTTACCCGGCTGCAAGCTGGTACCCAGGACCTGGTGAGCTGAAGGGCTAGGAGAAGGGGTCACAGTATGACTGGACCTGTTTCAGTGCTTCTCTCCCCACCCTGTCACATGCACGCTTGTGCATGCTTGCTCGATATCATGAATAAAATTAAGAATTTAAAAAAAGAAGTACAAATCTGATAGCTCACTTCCTGCTTCACATCCTTTAAGACTTCACTCCACTCCACTCCTACTTCCACTGACATCAGGTGATACACGGGCTGGTTCAGGTCACTTCTCCTTACCTTTGTGCCACCTGCATTTTGATGAATGCACCATTCCGCTTCACACCTTTGCACCTGTCGTGGCCGCACCAGCGCCTGGCTTCGCGGCCTTTGATGTTAACTAATGTGCTCATGTCATTAACTGTAGTCCTTTTAACCTCCGGGTACTAATAGTGCCGTGTTTGGCACATGTTCGTGTTTCCGAGATACTTACTGAGTGTTGTATAAAGGAAGGAAAAATTAGATATTAGATATTATTTAGGAATTTTGATTCCATTTTAATCCATGCGTTTTCCAGCTGGTGTCCCATTCAAAGGATGGTGTATGCCTCATCTGTCTCATGTGGCAATCACAGCAAAAGAAATTCCAAATTTTACATTATACAAAGAATACTATTCCTGGCACCAGCAGTTGGCGTAATGGCTATGTCACTGAACTCCCCTGTAGCCGACCGTGGTTCAAGTCCCAGACCTGGAGGATTAAACTCACGCCAGGTGCATGTGCGTGTGTGCCCAAGATCCCGAGAGGAGAATGGAGGAGAAGGGATTGCAGCGTGGCCATCCCCCGGGGGGGTGATTTCTTGCTTTCTGTCTCTCTTTCTTTCTGGTGAGTACACGTGCCCTATAGTGAAAACCTCTCAAAAAAAAAAAAAAAAAGATTACTACTACTTAAATGTAATTCTGGGATAAAAGTTAAGACCCAGCCTTTTACCACATGGCAAGCTTCCCTGAATGTTTGTTTCAGGAAGTGCAGCCACCCTTGGACTGGACAACCAGCTAAATGACCACTAACTTATGGACATTATGTTCAAAACTGTATACCCTTAACTTCTTAAATTGGTTTATATATTTGGTTAAAATGTAGCTCTTAGTCTGATAAAATATCTGAGCTAAGAAACCAATGTGTGAGTGAAGAATTTTAAAAGTATCTCTGATTTCTTGTTTTGTAAATTTTGTTTGGAAGTACGTTCACTTTTATAGGATGTTACCATCTTTAGTTTTATTATCAATTTAAGAATTTCATTCCGGGGCTCAGCAGGTTACATGGTGGTTAAGATGCTGGACTCTCACATGGTTGAGTCCCGTTCTAAGACCAGACTTAGGGGCTTGAAAAAAGCACGCCAAGCATGTGTGTGTGTGTGTGCATGCCCCAAATCCCAGGAGAATAGAAGAGAGGGGATTACAGCATGACCATCCCCACAGAGAGTGATTTCTCACTTTTCCACTGTTTCTGTTTCTCTCCAATGAGCACACATACCTTCTGACAAAACTTAAAAAAATAATAACAATAAAAATAATTTAACTTTGTAAATGATTTTCAGAGCACATTGAGATTTAAACACAATGGGGGCCAGCAGATGGCACAGCAGTTAAGTTGTTGGAGTCCCACGTGGCCAACCAGGGTTTGAGTCCTCAACCCCTTGAAACTCACACAAGGCGAATATGTATGGGTGCCCAAAATCCTAGGAGGAGAATGGAGAAGGGATTATGGAGGCATGGCCACCCCCCCTGGGGGGGTGATTTCTCACTTTCTGTCTATTTCTCACTTTTCCTCTCACTATCTGTGCCTCTATAAACAACAACAAAAGCATGATAAATAACTATTCTAACTTTCTAGGTTTTGTTTGAAAAATCTCACCTATGCTCACTAGTTGGGTTTACAATTGATCAACATCCTGTGTATGACTGGCAGCCTAAATAATGATTTATCCTTATTTAGTAACTAACCTAGAATCGAATAAGTGCAAATTCAACCTAGTTTAGTTTTGAGAACAAGAGCAGAAAAACAGGTTGGAAGGGAATTTGTCATTTCTAAGTTCTTTAAGACAACATATTTTCTCATAGAGTATTGGAGAGATAAAATTCCACTGTCCACATAGAGTTGAAAAGATGATTCAGGTGGCAAAAAATCTTGCTGAGAACTTCCCCGAGATGTAATTCTGCAAATATTTTTGTAATTAATGAGAGAATGCATTTTAATAATTAACATACACATACATCTTTATCTTACAGTGAAAGATTCACATTGACTAGGTTTAGAAATTGTATGGTGAATTATAATCACATTTACTTCTTTTAATACATTTTAAATTTTATTTTATTCATTGTCATTATTTTATTTTATTTTTTTGAAGTTGATCAGAGAGAGACAGACAGAAGGAAAGTGAGAAAGCAAGCTGCCAGGTTCAGAACTCGAACCACAGTCAGTCATGTGGGAGTCCAGTTGCCCTAACCACCACACCACCTGCTGATGCATATAATCACATTTGCCTTTTGATCCCTATTCCTAACAAGCATTATCTTAGTTCCTTTGCAAAGCTTTTCACACATATATCAACACTTACTGACATTCTTTAGCATTGTTGATTTGTTTTAAAAAATCAAAATTATTTTAACATGCTTTGCTGACATACAGAATAATTTTGATAACATAAATGCAAAATAGAACAAGTGGAGTAGACTGTGTAAAAAACCTTGTTCAAAAAAATCTGAAGGTGGGACCCGCAGGTGGCATGGTGGTTAAGGCATTGTATTCCCACATAGTTGACCACAGTTTGATTCCTGGACCTGATGTCTTGCTTTCTCACTTTTCCTCTCCTTTTCTCTCTCTGGGTCTCTCTCTGGTGAACATGCACACCCTGTAGCAAATTAAAAAATAATAAAAATGATAAATAAAATTAAATAATTCTTTAAAAAAAAAAAAAAAACCTGAAGGCAAACTAATCCCACCTTCACCCTAAAAACCTGCCCCAGCCAATGGAGGATGGTTTCTTATCTTCAAACAAAAAAGAAAAAATAAAATTCTTTTGGAATGAAGTAGGTAAGTCAACACAGCTTTCTTGTTTATGCTGCTAAAATATAATCAGAAGAGGAAAGCAGTGGAAGCCAAATAATATTATTTTAAAATTTCATAGCAGAGAGATCAAATAAATGTGTTCAACAAAAGACCTGATATTCATTCAGAGAGAGAGAGAGAGAAAGAGAGTGAAAAGCATCCCCAAACAGATTCTCCATGCTGCAATGTACCCCTAGGCTTCGCCAGCCAAGAAAATGGGCAAATGTACACCCAGTATATACACAGAGGGCCTGGGATATGAACCAAATACCTACCCATGTAGGTCCATTTGTATTGACCCTGTACCTGTATCTGGTTCCCAGGAATGAATTAATCAATTAATTTAGAAGAGTTTTTTGCTATAGGGCGCGTGCACTCGCCAGAAAGACAGAGAGAGACAGAGAGATAGAGAGAGAAATCACCCCCCAGGGGGGATGTCCATGTATCCCTTCTCCATTCTGCTTCTGGGATCCTGGACACGCACGCACACGAGCCCGGCATGAGTTTAAGTCACCACGTCTGGGACTCGAACTGCGGTTGGCTACATGGGAGTTCAGCAACATAGCTGTTACATTAACTGCTGGTCCCCCAGGAAATTTTTTTTTTTTTTGAGAGTTGTTTTTTGTTTGATTGTTTGTTTTTACGCTATAGGGCGCGTGCGCTCGACAGACAGACAGAAACATAGAGACAGAAAGCAAGAAATCACCCCCCAGGAAGGATGGTCACGCCGCAATCCCTTCTCCTCCATTCTCCTCTCGGGATCTTGGGCACACACGTACACGCGCCCGGTGTGAGTTCTAAACCACCAAGTCCGGGACGTGAACCGCGGTCGACTACGTGGGAATCCAGCGACATAGCCATTACGCTAACTGCTGGTTCCCCCCCAGGAATTAATTTTAAGGAACCCACTGAATCTCTGTCTAATCCATTGCTTCTTAGGCTGACTAATCATCAGGGATAAAAGTATTATCCACCTTTTAAACATATGCTCTATTCTTTGCTATGGTACTCAGTCTCTGTTCTCTTGGGAAGACTCTCTAAGATGGGTTCATTTGTCAGTAGCGTGAAAATGTAATCATACACTTTTTTCTCCTTTAATTCTTGACACTCAAACCAAGAGTTATTATTATTATTATTGTTATTATAACGCTTTCCTTCTTTTTTCATTCTTTTTTTGTCAGAGGGCACCTGCACTTCCCAGAGGAAAAAAACCAACCCTCCAATGGAGCTTAGTGATGCTGCTATTCTTTTTCTTCATTTCTCCATTCTGTCAGAATTTTCAGTATGCACACGTATGTGTCCAGTGTCTTTTTTTTTTTGGGGGGGGGGGGTTTTTGCTATAGGGTGTTGTGTACTTGCCAGAAAAACAGAGAGACAGAAAGCAAGAAATCACCCCCCGGGGCGGATGACCACAACCCAATTCCTTCCCCTCCATTCTCCTCTTGGGATCTTGGGCACACATGCACACACGCACCCCACATGAGTTTAAGTCCCTGTGTCCAGGACTCGAACTGCGACCAACTACATGGGAGTCCAGTGGCATAGCTATTACACTAACTGCTGGTCCCGTGTCCAGTGTCTTTTTCAAACCAGCAGGGCCAGGATTAGAATCGCAGTCAGCCGTGTGAGTTCCAGCTCTGTGTACACACCACTTAACTCCTGCATTATGGGGCCCACCCTATTTATCATGTTTCATTAAAATAAAAATCTATTGTGTGAAATATTCTGTATTGGTAAAATATCATCAGATATCCCGATTTTACTATTTTATTTTAAAACTATGTATTTTTGGTCCATAACCGGCTAGGATTTCAGGAACCAGAACCTCATATAGGTATCTCTTTGCTAAAATTACGTGGTTTCAAAAATACCCAGCACTAGTGATAACCATCATACAAAATCATTCCAAGCCAAGTACAAAAATAATATGCTGTCTCCTTACTTCCCATGTGCATAGCATGTTATTCTATGGTTTTGACTTCAAATTTCAGATTCATGCACACAAAGTACCTGACAGATTTAGACCCATCAATTAGACAATCTTCTGCATTGAAGAAAAATCCACAAAGCAGGTTAGACCAACGTTACAGAATTATCAGTAGAATTAAGATACTCTGATAGCAGTGACATAAGCTTTACTTTGAATTTATGGACATGGATCAATTATCCTTAAATTGAATAAAAACTTTCTATTTTTTTAACCAAGATAAATTCTCTTACACTTTATTGGTTGTATTTAATTTTGTTCTCCTTTTAATATACACAGCTATATATACTTAGGCATGCAAATTAAAGTGGAACTTTCACAATCATCTGGTATATTTGGCCTATGTAGAAACCTAATCTAAAAAAAAAAAAAGGAAAGAAAAAAAACAGACTATTTTTATCTTAAAGTACATTTCAGGCTAGTACTAAGTAATATGACTGCCCACTTTAGCCTGAATTAACTGTATTCCTAGTATCAAATCTAACTTCTCTATTTTATATTGCATTGCAAAAAAATCACTCCAGGTTTCCATTTTATTTTGCATTTCAATGCCAATTTGCCCAACTTCTAAATATAGCACCTTATTCACATTTAGCTATAGTGGGTGTATTCGCCTCGTTAATAATAATAATGCACATGGATTATAATTGAAGCCGTGACTTCCCTTGAGTTTGTTCTCCCCCTCAAAATTCTCTTTATTATACCTTTTCTTTCTTTCTTTCTTTCTTTTTTTTTTTTTTTAAAGAAAGAGATTTTTGCTATAGGGCAAACATGCTTGCCAAAGAGACAGAAAGGGAGCAATCAACTCTCAGGGGAGATGGCCACACCACAATCCCTTCTCCTCCATTTTTCTCTTGAGATTTTGGGCACACACACACACATGCCCAGCATGGTTTTAAGCCACCAGGTCCAGGACTCCAATCGTGGTCGACTACATAGGAGTCCAGTGATGTAACGATTATGCCAACTGCTGGTCCTTATTATACCGTTTTTACAGTATAGTTTGTCTCTGTGAGCAAGTTTGTCATCTATTCTTTACACTAAAGATGTCCACATACTCAAGCCAATTTGAATTAACTTAAATATGACTGATTAGATAAGCTATAGCAAATAACTTGCTATATCCTGGATTTCGTTATCTGCACTTTTATTTCTTTTCTTTTTTCTTTCTTTTAATTGTCAAAAGGTGTGTGCACTGAGAGAGAGTGCAAGCACCCCCACAAGGTGACATGGTCATCTGCAATCCTTTCTTCCCCTCCATTTCTCCTTCCATCAGGATTTTGAGCACTCATGTACACGCACCCAGCATCGTTTACAAACTGCTGGAGCCAGGACTTGAACTGTGGTTGACCATGTGGAATTCACTCTCAAATGCATGGTGTTTAACCACTGCACTACAGAACTATACTGTCTCTTGTGTGCATTGCAAATGACATCTTGTTGTTGTTGTTCTCCAAAAGGGGCATTTATCTTGGACTATAATGTTTAAGACACAGTTATCAAGTATTTATAGATTTATTCATTAGTCCATGTGCCTGTATTAGATCTGTTCCTGGGCCTAGCAAAAGTCTTGTGTGCTGAATTAAGATGAATATGTTGAGTTGGAGAGGAGGGAGGGAAATGGTTGTCGTTTGATTTTCCGACCTCTCAACAAATTAATTTAGCTTTATCGTATCTATGGCACATGTAGTCCTAGTGGCCTGCTAGATAGCTAACTAAATTCAACTGTAACTGAATTTAAACAAAAATTCCCTCAGAGGAGCAACCTTTCACAGAAACTAGTTTTACTGGTTAAAGTGCACCCTATCTAGTTTTCTGAGGCTGCCACGAATGACCATGAACGCTTTCCTATGAATTCTAGCTGTCTTGGTCTCCCCAGCATCTCAGAAATATATCAATTCAGCAGTTAGCATAATGGCTATGTTGCTGGACTCCCATGTAGTCGACCATGGTTCGAGTCCCGGACCCAGCAGCTTAAACTCATGCCAGGTGCGTATGCATGCATGCCCAAGATCCCAAGAGGAGAATGGAGGAGAAGGGATTGCGGTGTGGCCATCCTCCCTGGGGGGTGATTTCTCATTTTCTATCTCTCTGTCCCTGTCTGTCTTTCGGGCAAGCACACGCTCCCTATAGCAAAATCCTCTCAAAAAAAAAAAAAAAAAGAAAAAAAAGAAAAAGAAAAAAAAAGAAAGAAAGAAAAAAAGAAAGAAAAGAAAAAGAAAAAAGTCTTTTTTTGCTTTCAGTTGGATCATGCTACAGCCCCCCATTCACACACTGGGAACTGGAATCTCTCTCAGAAGGATTTATCTACTTTGTTTCCCAACTCTTAGGGACAACTGTTCTTGCCTTATGGCCAGTGCCCTAAAAATTGTTTCCTATATTTTGTGTATTTTGTAGTTGTTCCAGACACAAGGGTAAGTGGAGTAAAAGTCTATTAAGATGTCCTCAAATAACTGTGAAATAATTTATAATACAATGTGTCTTTTAAGAGAAGTACAAACTATTATGAGGAGTCAAGAAAGAGAAAAATTAACTTACAAAAAAAAAAAAAGTCTTTTTTTTTTTTTTTTGAGAAGATAGGCCTTGAGTCAGGTCTTAAGATAATGGTGAAATTTGACTTACAGGACGGACATATGACAGAGGAAAGAGAAACATAAAGTCAGAGACAAATCAGCAGAGGGCTAAGTATAGGTAAAACAGATTTATACAGATATCTTTGTGAAAATGTTTCTAGGAATAATTCTATAACTTCTATGTCTATATAAAAATAATTCATCCTTTATACTGGGGAGTTTTCTTGTTTCACAGGTGAAGCGATCCCTTCTTACATTTCAGACAACTGTATTTCATACAGTACTTTCTCTGCACTGTGCAATTATGCCGCCTTCTATTCGTTGGTTCATTCATTCATCAAGAAGGATTTACTGAGTGCTGGTCCGTGTTCCAGCTGCATGGGATACTTCGGTGAACGAGACAGAGAACTCTGCTTTTATAGAGCTTATAATCTAAGACAGATAGGTGGCAGGAGAGTGGGAAGGAAAGGAAACAATAAACAATAATCATGATATAGTCAAACTCGAGAAGTTGATATATTGTTTTGTGAGAGAGAAGCACCCTTAACAGGGTCTCACGATGTGATCCTCTGTCCAGCCTTCCCGGCCAGCCAGGATTATGGGTATGTGCACTCACTTGCGAGTATAGTTCCACCCAGGAATGGAACCCACATCACCCATATGGCCCAGGCACTAGGGAGTGGCTTAACTACCACTGGGCCACCATAGTCAGGCCTTTCATCGTGTTTTAAAAGAACATCTAAATTTCTTTCACTAAGTTTGTAAGGTAAATGGTTTAACTTGCTGAGTGACTTGCATACCAGCCCACTTCTTGTATAGGTGCCCTCAAGGAATGGAAAGAGCTGCTTTCAATAGTTTCTAATAAAAACTACCATACAGTCTTTTTTATTGGAGAGGTTTTTGCTATAGGGCGCATGTGCTCACCAGACAGAGAGAGACAGACAGACAGACAGAAAGCGAAAAATCCCCTCCCCAGGGAGGATGACCATGCCACAATCCCTTCTCCTCCATTCTCCTCTTGGGATCTTGGGCATGCATGCACACGCGCCTGGTGTGAGTTTAAGCCACTGGGTCCAGGACTCAAACCATGGGTGACTACGTGGGAGTCCAGTGACATAGCCATTACGCTAACTGCTGGTCCCTACACTCTTAGACCTATGTTTGGAACTGAAAAACAGCTTTATGTTATAACAGAGATGAATAAGGGGTTCGTGAACGAATCCATTTTGCTAATTGGTAGGTAATTACGGCTGAAAGAAGAGAGCAGGACATTGAACTGTGCTGGTTTCCGACTTAAAAGTTGCTGAACATTTAGTAAAGGAGAGGACATGCAGCCTTTTTTTTTTTTTTTTTAAGTTATACAACATAGTGATAGCAAATAATGCCCATAGCTACTGGAAAATAAAATAAAATTTAAAAAGAGGCACCTACTTTTTATGGATTATGTGACCACTTTGCAACTGACAATCTCAGGTCACATTGCCCTTCTAGATAATATGTCTCAGAGTGGGACGTCCTTGGAGATCTGTGAGTTGTAAGAGAGAGTCAGAGAGGAAGAGAAAGAGAGAAAACAACACCCCCCCCCCCCCCCA
>NW_006199814.1:1113575-1123587 GCF_000334495.1 Tupaia belangeri chinensis
GAGAAAAAAAAAAAAACCCCCCCCCCCCCCCCCCCGCCATGGTGAGCATTGGTCATGCCACAATCCTTTCTTCTCCATTTCTCCATGCTGCCAGGATTTTGAGCATGCATACACATGCACTGACATGTTCTTCAAGCTGCCAGGACTGGGACCTAAATTTCAGTCAGCCCGTGACCCACTTGGTTATAGGACCAGCTCTGCAAGAGCTTTTAAATGATCCTTTTCCAGTTGTGTGATAACCCTGAAAAACTGTTGTACATACATTTGGAATGACTTGGATCAGGCCCTACAGTGCATATTTTCTGGGGCAGGACTCCTACACCATGTTCAATCATGCTGTGAGTGAAGTTCACAAAGACTGCAATGTGGGGACCAGCAGTTAGCGTAATGGCTATGTCGCTGAACTCCCATGAAGTTGACTGCAGTTTGCATCTTGGACCCGGTGGCTTAAACTCACGCCGGGCGTGTGTGCATGCGTGCCCAAGATCCTGAGAGGAGAATGGAGAAGGGATTGCGGCGTGGCCATCCTCCCTGGGGGGTGATTTCTCACTTTCTGTCTCTCTCTCTCTCTGTCTGGCAAGCACATGTGCCCTATAGCAAAAACCTCTTCAAAAAAAAAAAAAAAAAAAGATTGCAATGTGAAGGGGCCTTGGAGTTTTGCCTTTAAGTGGTCCTGTATCTTGTTATTAACTTACACTTTGTACTGCCACAAAGTTTAAGTGCTGCATTTGCTTCTTATTCATGCATTCCTCAAATGATTATTGAGAACCTCCTATGGAGGTACCATGATCTGGGAATTCATGTTTGTATTCCTGAAGATTGTGTTCAGCTGATGTGACAGAAAATCCAAGTCGTAGTGGTTTAACCAAATATAGGGTCTTTTTCTCAAATAACAAGACATAAATCCTTCTTAGCTTTACACCTGTACAAGAACAAGCAATAGACTAGCTTTTGTTAAAGAAAAGAATTATTCATGGCATTTATAAAGAAGGCAAGGCAGACTTCATTCAAGAGCATCATGACAGGGTTTTGCAATGAGGAAGAGAGATTGAGCTTACTTCTGAACACAACAAAGAAAAATGGGAATAGCCAAGGAGCTGGGTGTGGGTCACTGGATGGAAAATTACTAAGAGGAAACATAAAGGGTGGGGGGGTTGGCCAAACCAACCAAACAGGTTTCTTGCTGAAGGGAGGCCAGAATGATCAGACATTAGCTGGGAAGTGTGATCATGTATCAAAGGTGGGAGATTCTAGTTAAACCAACTCAGCAGGATTCTTGCTAAAACTAGATTATGCAGAATTAAACACAGAAGTCCCAAAGTCAAGGCCTACTTGAATGAGAGCTCAGGAAGGCTCAATTTGGTCAAAGTGAGACTCTTAGTTAATTCTCCACGAAGGTTGTAGATTGTAAACCCTGGTTTAAACTACTGTTTGTCAGGTGACTTACTGCTGAAAGCATGACTGTGTGTCCAAGGGAAAGGACCCTTCACATCATCTCCCTTTGTTTCTTTATCTATCTATATATGTATATATATCCAGAATCCTCTTTTTAAACCACTTTGAAATATACTATATGTGTGTGTGTGTGTGTGTGTGTGTGTGTGTGTGTGTGTGTATACTCCTTCCTTCTTAGCTTACATGCTATCTTATTTATTTATTTATTTATTTAATTTTTTATCATTATTCAACTTGACCAGTGAGAGAGTGAGAAATCAAGATGCTAGGTCCAGGACTTGATGTGGGAATCCAGCATCTTAACCAATTATCCACCTGCCCAGTTTACTTGCTATTCGTTCACAGAAACTTTTCTACTCTTTTGTTTTCAACACTATCTAGCAATTTTTGGTTGGGTTGTTTAGGGCCTGTCTCCCCTTTTTTGACTAACGATCCTTTTTTTTTTTTTTTTTTTTTGATTGACTAAAGATCTTTATATCTAATTTATCGTTGCATTCCTAAGTACCTAGAAGTGTCTCCAACCAATATCCAGGAGGAGCAGGAGAAGTTTGTTGAATTAATTATGTTAAAAATAATTTAACACAAGTCTGTGAAAATGTCTTCCTAAAAAATGTCTGAACAGAACATGGATGTTAAGGAGGCTGGAAACCCAGTGGCTGTCTGAGCTATTTGATTTCTGGACCCAATGACTTGAAAACATGCTGAGTGTAAATGCATGTGTGCCCAAAATCCCAAGAGGAGAGTGTGGAGGAGATGGGATTTGCAGTGTGGTCATTCCCCCTGGGAGAATGCTTTCTCACTTTCTCTCTCTGTGTCTCTCTCCAGCAGGTGCCTTATAGGAAAAAAAAAAAAAATCTGAACATATTTACATCAGGAACCATTGAATTTTAGGAACTATGAATTTCCTTAAATTATATAAAGAGGGCTGTGTGAATTGTGAGAGAGAGGAGAAAAAAAGATAGTGACGTGCAGGTACATATGCAGTTTTCTGAGAAGAGGGGGTCATGGTTTTCTTCAGGTTTTCCAGTGAGTCTATGACTTCATAAACAGTTAGGAATCATTGTAATCTTGGCTTGGATATACAGACTACAATTTTTCTACAAGTGTCAGTGGGTAATATCCATGGTTATTGCTCATTATTTTCATACGTGTGGCGGGCGGGGCTCTTCCCTCTGGTGCTGTAAAGTTCTTTTCCTAGACCAGCAGCATTCTTTTGCTAAATAACAGCCACGTTATGAACAGCCCATGTGTTCCAGAGAGTGGGATACAGGATGTCCTGGCCACATTCCCCATGTTCAACATCTCCCAGAAGTGTGATTAACGTGCAATGAGAGGAGTGACACCTACTGGCTTCTCAGAATCTGCAACCTTACAGATCCCTCCTGTGAAAATTACGCAATCTCATGGCATCAAGCATATGCTCGGAAATATAAACCATTTTCCCTTTCAAGAATTTTGAGACACTTAGACACATAGTGATAACATCTCTCATCACAAAAGATGCCAAACACAACATTAAGAGGTAAAAGATATAGAGGAAAATGTTTGTAACCATTACTAATGGACTCCTTCATGAATATACTTCCTTAGAATATTTAATGTGTTCTGTGGTCAGAAATGTTGAATATTTTGGGAGTACAAATGCATAAATCTCTCTTTGCTTTTTAGTTAAAAAAAAAAAAAGCCAGAGAGCATGTGTGGTCCCAGAGAAAGACAGAGAGAGAGAGAGAGAAGAGGGAGAAAGCAGACCCTTCTCTTCATTTCTCCACCCTGTTGGGACTTGGGGCATGCATGTACACCTGTTTTTTTAAGCCACTAGGGTCAGGATTCAAACTGTGTGGTTGGCCATGTGTGATCCAGACACCTTAATAACCACCAGGCTATGAACCAGTCCTCAATCTTTTCCTTTCTGATTTCTGATGCTTGTCATTTCTTTTAATAGAAGGTTTATTTCTTCCATGAGAGAGAGAAGAGAAAATGAGTAAACATTCCCAACAAGGTCCTGAAGTCAAGAATAATTCCTAGTCTTCTGCCAGTCATGGATCATGGGCAAGAGTGTGCCCAGCATACTCAAGGAGATCTCTGGGCATCAAGCAGAAACCTTCTCATGAGAACTGCATCACAGAGCATCCTTAAGAAATTTTTTTCTAATTTAAGAAAATTGGTTCCCAGACACTCACTATTTGATTTGGCAAGATCTTAAAGCCCATCTGGAAATTTGTAAACACTTTAATTTTTAGTTGACATAATTCTGTATATTTATGGGGTAGAGTATGACTTTTTCCAGTACATGAATATAATATATACTGCTCAAATTAATATAATTAGTAGATCCATTATGTCTATCATTTATCATTACTTTGTGTTTAGAATATTCAGAATCCTCTTTTTTAATTATTTTGAAATACATAGTAAATTATTAACTATAGTTACCCTACTATACTATAGAACTAGAACTTATTCCTCTTATCCAGCTGTAATTGTTATACTACCAAATTCTCCCTTCTCCCTCAACCTGTAGTAGCCACTGTTCTATGCCTTACTTCTATAATGTCAACTCTTTCTAGTTTCCAAATATAAATGTGTATATGTGATTTTCTTCGTTCTGTGCCTGGCTTACTTTACTTAATATAGCATTCTCCAGACTCAATCACATTGCTTCATATGACAGGATTTCATTCTTTTTAATAGCTCAGTAGTGTTATTGCACACTTACACACACATTCTACAGTGATAAGAACCCCCCCCCCTCCCAGGAGGAATGGCCACATTGCAATCCCTTCTCCTCCATTCTCCTCTCCATATTTTAGGTATGCACACACACATACACACCCAGCATGTTTCTCAAGTCACCAAGTCTGCGATTTGAACAGCCTAGTAGGCAATGTGGGACTCAGTACCTTAACCACTATGCCACCTGCTAGCCCCAGTGTATATGTTTTAATTAGACAATCTAATCTACTTATGCTGGAGGTATCAATAGGTAAAGACCTACTTCTGATATTTTGCTAATTGTTTTCTGGTTATTTTGTATCCTTTATTCCTTTCTCCTTCTTTTATTGTTTCTCTTGTGGCTTGGTGGTTTCCTGTATTGGCAAGGTTTAATACCTTTTCTTTCTCACGTGTGTCTGCCCTATCAGTGAGTTCTATAGTTTCACAAATTTTTGTTATGGTAGTTATCATTCAATTATTTCTAGTTGTAGGTCTTTCTTACACATTTCTGTAAGACCTGTCACCTGTCTAGTGGTGACAAATTCCCTCAGGATATTTTTTGGGTTTTTTTCTGTTTGTTTTTTGTCTAAGAAAGTATTTCTCCTGTACTTCTGAAGGATAACTTTGCTGGGTATAGTATTCTTGCCTGGCAGTTTTTGTTGTTGTTACAAATTCCCGCAGGATATTTTTTGGTTTTTTTTTTCTGTTTGTTTTTTGTCTAAGAAAGTATTTCTCCTGTACTTCTGAAGGATAACTTTGCTGGGTATAGTATTCTTGCCTGGCAGTTTTTGTTGTTGTTATTTTCTTTGAGCACTTTAGGTATATCACCTCATTTTCTCCCGGTCTGTAAGAGTTTTGCTAAGAAATCTGTTATTAGTTTAATGGTGACTCCCTTATATATGACTTCACATTTCCACTTGCTGTTTTTAGAATTCTCTTTATCTTTGACTTTTGATGATTTGACTATGAGAGTCCTGAGAAAAGACCTTCTTAATGAGAGTTTGAGATCTTTGAGCTTCCTAGATCTAGATGCCCATCTCTCTCCCAAGAGAGAATTTTTCTGCTATTATTTTAACAAATGAATTTTTATGACTAATTTTGTTTCTTCTCCTTCCAGGACTTCTATAATGTGTTCACTTCATGGTGTTCTGAAAGCCTTGCTGAAATTTTTTATTTATTTATTTTCTTCTTTGATTGTGTTCTTTTAAATGACCTGTCTTCAAACTTAAGAGATTCTTTCTTCTGCTTGATCTTGTCTGCTATTGAAGCTCCTATTGTACTTTTAATTTAAATATAGAGTTCTCCAATTCAAGAATTTCTTTTGCTTGTTTGGAAAAGGTTGCTTTTGTTTTGGATTTCTTTCATGACAGTGAAAGAGAGAAAGAAGCGGGGGGAGAGCACCCTCAACAGGGTCCCATGCTGCAATCACCCATCCCAAGTCTTACCAGCCAGTAGCTATACAGGTCTGGGAATGCACAGGTTGGGCAAGGAACAGAACCCACAATCTTCCACATAACTTCAGCATCAGTTGAGCAGTGTGTTACGAATGTACCACCTAGCCAGCCCTGTCTGGTACTTTTTTATGATTTCTATTGGTTTGTTCAATTTCTCATTCTGGTCTTGAATTGTTTCCCAGTGTTAAATTGTCTATCTGTATTCTCTTGTGTCTTACTGAGTTTCTTTTCTTTCTTTCCTTCTTTTATGTCAGAGAGAGAGAAGGGGGTTGATATTTTTGAGAGTGTCTTACCACATTACAATAGTCCTTACATCTCTGCCTCCTGGCTAGCTAGGACCACAGGGAAGCACTATCACATCTGGCTCATTTTAGGCTGGGATGAGAATCAACCCTAGGCCACCCCTATGGCCTCAGTCACTGTGCAGTGGTACTCTACCATTTGTGCCACAGTTACTTCACCTTGCTGAATTTCTTTAATATCATTACTTTGAATTCTTTTTCTGGCAGTTTGTAGATTCCTTCTCTTTGTATTTAGTCCATTACTATAGTTTTTGTTTGTTTGTTTTTTGCTTTTGTTTTCTTTTATGACAGGGAGAGAGAGAGAGAGAGAGACATTTGACAGTGTCTCACCATGTGATCTTTCAGTCCCAGTCTCCCAGTTAGCTAAAATTATAGGCATGTACCACCACATGATCTGTTTCGGCTGGTCCAGGAACTGAATCTGGGTCTCCTTTGCAAACCAGCCTCATGCAGTGGTGCCAAAACACCAGCTGCCACTGCAGCTGGGTCACTGGAGAATTATTATGACCTTTTGACAGTGTCATGTATCTTGCTTTTTAATATATTTTTTTGTCTCTAAATTGGTATTTGCACATAAGGTCAAACAATTGCTCCTACTAATTTTATAATGTGGTAAAAGATTTTCTCCTAAAGATAAATCTTAGGAGGTTGGTTGGGTATGTTGCATTGGTTTGGTTCTGGGTGGACTCCGCAGTGTAGTCTCTGTAGTTTCTTAAGATGTATTCTGTGTTAGCAATATTTGCAAGTGCCTCAGTAGTCTAGACTGCAGGCGTTTGTTGAGTTGGTTCACCAACCAGGACCTGGCTCTCCTAAAAGCAAAGTAGGTCATCCCTGTGGCTCTGGATCTGGTTCAAGGATGAAGGGGTGGGAGTCACAGGGCTGTTTTTATAAGCTGTGAGAGGGCAGGATCACTTCCAGGGCTGGTGTGCTATTAGTGGGAGGCTGCTGGCTTCTGTGAATTGCAGGTGAGTGATATTGCTTGTCTCTGGCATGAGGCTAATAGCAGGGCTACCAGCCTATCTTGGCAGACCTTAGGTGTGTGGAACTGCAACTGGCACTTTTCCACACAGATGGGTGCAGTTGTCTGCCTTTCTCTGCAGGCCACAGGTGGGTGGGGCTATTATACAATAGTTGGGCCTAGGGCTGTCAGCCTGTTTCTACAGACCCTGAGTAGGTGAGGCACTTTCAGCACTTGTGCTTGGCTGAGCATGGAGCCGCTGGCTTGTTTCTGCAGACTATGCCTGTACAGGGCCAGTATTGACACTTTTATGCAGCTGGGCAAGGAGCCACTGGCCTTTGTGTGGTCCTGAGTGGGCAGGCCTTCATGCAGCAGCTGCCTCACTGAGAGAGCAGAACATAGGGCAGACTCCTCTGGGCCTCTGCTGCAATGTGGATTCCCCTTGCATCTTCCCAAACTGGGTGCAGGGCCTGGGAAGGCTATAGGATTTTTCTGCAGTAAAGACTACAGATGTCCATGGCATCAACAGGGGCTGGTAGGGGCTTTCCACTGACCACTTTCCCCACTACAAGAAGGCCCTTTGTCTCCAAGTACTCCTGACTGAAGGCAGGGGCGTAGTACACGTAGGGTCTACCAATCCCTCCTTTACAGGTCTGTGCTGAGCCTTGCTACAGTCTCCCACTTCCCTGCTGTACTCATGTTCTCCCTCAATTATTCTGGGTAAATGTCATATGTTTATTGCTGAATTTTTTCTTTATTATGGGAGACAAGCACACCCAGTCCCTCTAGTCAACTATCTTGCTAGGAGTTCCTATTTTTTAGTATTAGAAAGTAGGATGGAGTGAAGTTCTATCATATTTTGTTTTGTAATTTTGTTCTAGCAGCATATATGCTCACGTTAGAGACAAAAAAGAGAGAAACAGGGAAAGTGAGAAAGTATCCCCCAGAGTGATGGCCACACTGCATCCCTTCTCCATTCTCTTTTCAGGATTTTAGATGCACATGCACACATACCCAGAATGTTTTTCAAGCCATCAGGTTTGGGATTTGAACTGTGCAGTCAGCTATGTGGGATCCAATCATCTTAACCACAAGCCACTGGCTGACCCAAGGCTCTACCTTTTAAGATTAGGTTAATAGACAAATAATAGTGGCCAAACAAGATACAGCTTTCTCTTAGGTAAAAATCCAGCAGATGGTTCAAACTGGACTAGAGCTCTAAAGTGTGAAGGATAGGGTCCATACAGCATTTGTATCTGGACTCGATGGTTCAAGATGGTAGCATCTAAGTTTCAGGCAGCAGTATATGGAGAAAGAGTGGAAATAAGAAGGGAAGGAGCTGGCAGGTGGCATGGTGGGTAAGAGTGCTGGACTCCCACATGGCCAACCGCGGTTCAAGTTCTGGACCTGGTGCTTACTTTTTCACTTTCCCTCTTTCTCTCTCACTCTGTCCCTCACTGGTCAAATTAAAAATAAACAAATAAATAAATAAAGTTAAGCGAAATAATTCTTTTAGAAAAAGGGAGGGGGGACAACTCAAGTTCTGACCCCTAAGGAAGATCCCAGTAGTAGTCCTATGACATTTTTATTTATTGCATTAGCTAGAACCTTGCCACATAGCCACTACTAGCTCTGAGAAAAGATGGAAACGGCCTTTATTCTGCAAAGGCAGATGAGCAGCTAAAAATGTCCACTAGAGGGACAACTATCAATTTCTGGCACAGATCATCCCTTTGACCTATGTGAACGCACCTTTCTTATTACACAAAGAATAGAATTTACCCCTCCTTAAGGGAAAAACTATCAAAGACCCATCCAAAGTCAGCTCAAAGTCCATTTCATGAGTACACAGTTCTCTCCACCAGGCACAAATATATCTCACTGTTTAGCAAACTATGAATTAAAAAATATTATCTGCCTCAACATACTCAATACAGAAAAATGAGCTGAATAATAAGTAAAAAATAAGACAAAATGAAAACTACATATTGTCACTGCTTATCAAATACCACTCTGTAGGAATTTTAAGGTCTCCCTATTCTGGCAGAAGAGTTTCTGGGTCAGTCTACGGGGCAGCCCTTGATTCTGCTCTCTGGGTAGAACCTCTTGTTCAATTTCCCAGAGAAGATTCTTCACAGAACATTGTCCTTCCTGGCTACAACAGGGGTTATCTTTCAAAGGTCACTGTAGTTGATTAGGGTGATTGCACGTAGCTATTTTCCCAAGAGAGCTCCTGTTTACGCTTGTTATTTCAATGAAATTGTGAAAAGTTCTCCTTTCTTAAAAAGATATGGCGGTTTGGGTAACACATTACATAATCACTCCATTCCTGAATGTAATTGACAAGGAAATACATTCTGCCAACAACCACTTGAGCTTGGAAGAGGAAACCATGTCTCAGATGACATTTCAGCCTGCTGAAACTCTGAACAGAGGACTCAGCTAACGTGTGCCTGAATCCATGAAAACTGTGAGATCAATGTGCGCTGTTTTAAGAGGCTAAGTTTTGATCACATTACACAGCAATAGATATGGGCTTCTCAGACAATGGGCTTGAGTGGGAAGGCAATCCATTGGTTCTCATCTCTGCCCTCAACTTTATATTCTGTTCTCTCTTTAGGCTATAAATAGTAAATACCAGTACAGCATTTGATAAAATGCTTTATCAAATGAGAGTGAGAATGAACAAGTGAGAGAAGAAACAATCCTGACATCAGGTTCAGGGGACTTGGGAACATTTTTGGATCAGTGATTAGTACATAACAATCTTTGCAAGATTTGATGTTTCAAGAGTTCAGTTGGGCTCAGATGGCTCCTCAGACATTCCTGACGTGGAAGGAGGGATTCAGTACAGCTGTTAATCCCTTTCTTCCTGCTTCCATCTCAGCCTGTGGACCAGCTATCTTCAGTCTAAGAGCACAAGTCACCGTTCTGAACCTGCTCTGCCATCATCCTTACAGTTAAAGCTACAACAATCTACTTTCCACGTATTCAAAGCAACCATTTCAATGTTCTACATGGACTAACAAGGGTTGCCAGGTTTCCAGCTTGCAATATCTATGCCTTGAGCATCCGCTAGTCAGTGAACCAACACTCCTTTCCTCTAGGGCCTAATTTTTTTTTTTTTTTTT